>NC_059198.1:22963157-23163157 GCF_020615455.1 Coregonus clupeaformis | reverse complement strand
AAATTGAAACTTCTTTTGGGGAAGCACGAGACACTTTTTGCTGATTTGTATAAAAATGGGAACATAAGCAACCTTATCTTCCACACAGACCATCCCCTGGCATGGCACAGTGCTATACTAGCACACTACCCCTCTGTTAAGAGGGGGGGTGTTAGCGACGGGTGGAAACTCAGGGTACTGGACAACGAGGACTCTGAGTCGTCTAATATTAATCTCTATAAATCTGGAACCGTTTTGGTTCAAGGCAACACCAAACAGTTCCAGCTGGACTTTCACCTAATCAAAGAAATAGCTCAGCAGGAGAAGCTCTCCCTTGAGAAAGATACCCCCACCCCGAGAGGGTCAGACCAGACCTCTTCATTAAATAACCCCACAGAGCAACCCCAAGCAGAAAGTCAACTTCCCGGCACAGAGTACTACTCCCTCATTGAAATGAAGGATAAATTCACCCAGCTGGAGGTAAGGCAGGTAGAGCTGGAACAGCAGGTGAACACACTCCAGTCAGCACAGACCCAGACAACAGTCCAGCACAACAACACCCCCTTAACTAGACCTGGAGAGCTGCAGGTAGAGAGAGACATGTCTGCACTCTGGACTGTGGTGAGACAACATCAACAGGAGAAAGAGCAGGAGCAGGAGAAGAACAGAGCACTAGAGGAGAGGATCAGAGTGCTGGAGGAGAAGGTGAGAACGATGACGGGTGACATTGAACAACCCATTAGAGAACAGCCCACCTCAGATCCTGGCCAAAGTCTCGACACCGCAGCAGAACAGTACACCCTAGACCCTGACCATAGCCTCGACATCACACCCAGACAAACAAATGAAGAACCCCAAGCCCTGGGGACCCCAACCCCTCTGAGCAACCCCCCAGTCAGACACCCTGATAGCCCTCATGACGACCCCCCCACACCCACTGAGGACATACACAAGCCACAGATTGTACTCCTTATGGACTCAAACGGGAAATACATACAAGAAAATAAACTTTTTCCAAAACACACAGTGTCTAAACTCTGGTGTCCAAACACCCAGCGCGCCCTAGACCTTCTGTCTGAGGACTGACTAGGATCACCCAGCCACATAATAATACACACAGGCACAAACGACCTGAGAACACAGCAGGAAAGGGTGGCCACATCACTCAAGGGAGTGATAGAAAAAGCTTCTTCTACTTTCCCCAACGCACAAGTGGTTATCTCAACCCTGTTACCACGAAAAGACTTCCACCCTGCTACCATACAGCGGGTAAACGCAAGTATTTCCCGTGACTGTGCATCAAAACCAAATGTCTTCCTGGCCCACCACTCCACCCTGGACGTGAACAGCCTTTATGACCAGGTCCACCTATACAAGGCAGCAGTGCCCACCTTCGCCCGGACCCTAAAGGATATCGCCCTCAACCACAGACCCAACACCTCACACAGGAGCAACAGATCAACAGACACCCCGCCCAGACCAGCGAGACACTCTCCCAGACCTGCGGGACCCCCCCAGGACCTACACATAGAGGACCCCCGCAGAGAGGACCTACATCCAGACCACAGCACCATCAACCACATCTACACCCCCCCCCCCCCACCAATTAACTCCCCCCAAGTCAACCATGCCCACACCCCATTTAGGCCCCCTCAGATCAGACCTATGCCCCTCCTACCCACGCCAAGCCCCCCACTCCCACAAAGAGGGCCTCAACATGAAAGTCACACATACGCCCAGGCCGTGAGCAGGCAAACAGGCCCAACACCCACTCTTACACTAGCCCAAGCCAATGGCATGTACCAGATGCTCAGCAGGCTCTGTTCACAATTACTGGCCTGAGGCCAAACCACACAACTAACAACATTAGACACTTTATGGAACACAAAGCCTTCACTATTTCATCCTGGAATATCCAAGGCCTGAGGTCATCTGCCTTTGGCCTAAAGAGCAGGAATCTGGACTTCACCAAAGAAATCGGAAATACAGACATTGTCATCCTACAAGAAACATGGTATAGAGGAGATGGACCCACTGGTTGCCCTCTAGGTTACAGAGAGCTGGTAGTCCCATCCACCAAACTACCAGGTGTGAAACAGGGAAGGGACTCAGGGGGTATGCTAATTTGGTATAGAGCAGACCTAACTCACTCTATTAAATTAATTAAAACAGGAACATTTTACATTTGGTTAGAAATTCAAAAGGAAATAATCTCAACTGAGAAAAATGTCCTCCTGTGTGCTACCTATATCCCC
The DNA here is from genome assembly GCF_020615455.1 of Coregonus clupeaformis. NCBI lineage: Eukaryota > Metazoa > Chordata > Actinopteri > Salmoniformes > Salmonidae > Coregonus > Coregonus clupeaformis. Next base: position 23,160,923 of record NC_059198.1, on the reverse strand, counting down.
CCACTAGAATCCCCATACTTTAATGAAGACAGTTTCTCCATCCTGGAGGGGGAAATCAATCATTTCCAGACCCAGGGACATGTACTAGTCTGTGGCGACCTAAATGCCAGAACTGGACAAGAACCTGACACCCTCAGCATACAGGGGGACAAACACCTACCTGGAGGTGACAGCATTCCCTCCCCCATATGCCCCCCTAGGCACAACTACGACAACATAACCAACAAAAACGGGTCACGACTCCTGCAGCTCTGTCGCACACTGGGTATGTACATAGTCAATGGTAGGCTTCGAGGGGACTCCTATGGTAGGTACACCTATAGCTCATCTCTTGGCAGTAGTACTGTAGACTACTTTATCACTGACCTCAACCCAGAGTCTCTCAGAGCGTTCACAGTCAGCCCACTGACACCCCTATCAGACCACAGCAAAATCACAGTCTACTTGAACAGAGCAATACTCAATCATGAGGCATCAAAGCCAAAGGAACTGAATAATATTAAGAAATGCTATAGATGGAAGGAAAGTAGTGTTGAAACCTACCAAAAAACAATTAGGAAACAACAAATTCAATCCATTCTAGACAACTTCCTGGACAAAACTTTCCACTGTAATAGTGAAGGTGTAAACTTGGCAGTAGAAAACCTAAACAGTATATTTGACCTCTCAGCTTCCCTATCAAATCTAAAAATCTCTAACAGAAAACCAAAGAAAATTAATAACAGTGATAAATGGTTTGATGAAGAATGCAAAAACCTAAGAAAGAAATTGAGAAACCTATCCAACCAAAAACATAGAGACCCAGAAAACCTGAGCCTACGCCTTCACTATGGTGAATCACTAAAACAATACAGAAATACACTACGGAAAAAGAAGGAACAGCATGTCAGAAATCAGCTCAATGTAATTGAAGAATCCATAGACTCTAACCACTTCTGGGAAAATTGGAAAACACTAAACAAACAACAACACGAAGAGCTATCTATCCAAAACGGAGATGTATGGGTAAACCACTTCTCCAACCTTTTTGGCCCTATAACAGAGAACAAACAGCAAAAAAATATACATGATCAAATGCAAATCTTAGAATCAACTATTAAAGACTACCAGAACACACTGGATTCTCCAATTACATTGAATGAACTACAGGACAAAATACAAACCCTCCAACCCAAAAAGTCCTGTGGTGTTGATGGTATCCTCAATGAAATGATAAAATATACAGACCACAAATTTCAATTAGCTATACTTAAACTCTTTAACATCATCCTTAGCTCTGGCATCTTCCCCAATATCTGGAATCAAGGACTGATCACCCCAATCCACAAAAGTGGAGACAAATTTGACCCCAATAACTACCGTGGGATATGCGTCAACAGCAACCTTGGGAAAATCCTCTGCATTATCATTAACAGCAGACTAGTTCATTTCCTCAGTGAAAACAATGTACTGAGCAAATGTCAAATTGGCTTTTACCAAATTACCGTACGACAGACCACGTATTCACCCTGCACACCCTAATTGACAAACAAACAAACCAAAACAAAGGCAAAGTCTTCTCATGCTTTGTTGATTTCAAAAAAGCTTTTGACTCAATTTGGCATGAGTGTCTGCTATACAAATTGATGGAAAGTGGGGTTGGGGGAAAAACATACGACATTATAAAATCCATGTACACAAGCAACAAGTGTGCGGTTAAAATTGGCAAAAAACACACACATTTCTTTCCACAGGGCCGTGGGGTGAGACAGGGATGCAGTTTAAGCCCCACCCTCTTCAACAATATATCAACGAATTGGCGAGGGCACTAGAACAGTCTGCAGCACCCGGCCTCACCCTACTAGAATCTGAAGTCAAATGTCTTCTGTTTGCTGATGATCTGGTGCTTCTGTCACCAACCAAGGAGGGCCTACAGCAGCACCTAGATCTTCTGCACAGATTCTGTCAGACCTGGGCCCTGACAGTAAATCTCAGTAAGACTAAAATAATGGTGTTCCAAAAAAGGTCCAGTTGCCAGGACCACAAATACAAATTCCATCTAGACACCGTTGCCCTAGAGCACACAAAAAACTATACATACCTCGGCCTAAACATCAGCGCCACAGGTAACTTCCACAAAGCTGTGAACGATCTGAGAGACAAGGCAAGAAGGGCCTTCTATGCCATCAAAAGGAACATAAAATTTGACATACCAATTAGGATCTGGCTAAAAATACTTGAATCAGTTATAGAACCCATTGCCCTTTATGGTTCTGAGGTCTGGGGTCCGCTCACCAACCAAGAATTCACAAAATGGGACAAACACCAAATTGAGACTCTGCATGCAGAATTCTGCAAAAACATCCTCCGTGTACAACGTAAAACACCAAATAATGCATGCAGAGCAGAATTAGGCCAATATCCGCTAATTATCAAAATCCAGAAAAGAGCCGTTAAATTCTATAACCACTTAAAAGGAAGTGATTCCCAAACCTTCCATAACAAAGCCATCACCTACAGAGAGATGAACTTGGAGAAGAGTCCCCTAAGTAAGCTTGTCCTGGGGCTCTGTTCACAAACGCAAACAGACCCCACACAGCCCCAGGACAACAACAACAACAACAACAACACAATTAGACCCAACCAAATCATGAGAAAACAAAAAGAGAATTACTTGACACATTGGAAAGAACAAACAAATAAACAGAGCAAACTAGAATGCTATTTGGCCCTAAACAGAGAGTACACAGTGGCAGAATACCTGACCACTGTAACTGACCCAAACTTAAGGAAAGCTTTGACTATGTACAGACTCAGTGAGCATAGCCTTGCTATTGAGAAAGGCCGCCGTAGGCAGACCTGGCTTTCAAGAGAAGACAGGCTATGTGCACACTGCCCACAAAATGAGGTGGAAACTGAGCTGCACTTCCTAACCTCCTGCCAAATGTATGACCATATTAGAGACACATATTTCCCTCAGATTACAGCGATCCACAAAGAATTCGAAAACAAACCCAATTTTGATAAACTCCCTTATCTACTGGGTGAAAAACCACAGTGTGCCATCACAGCTGCAAGATTTGTGACCTGTTGCCACAAGAAAAGGGCAACCAGTGAAGAACAAACACCATTGTAAATACAACCCATATTTATGTTTATTTATTTTCCCATTTGTACTTTAACTATTTGCACATTGTTACAACACTGTATATATACAGTGGGGCAAAAAAGTATTTAATCAATCAATCAATCAATCAATTTTATTTTATATAGCCCTTCTTACATCAGCTAATATCTCGAAGTGCTGTACAGAAACCCAGCCTAAAACCCCAAACAGCTAGTAATGCAGGTGTAGAAGCACGGTGGCTAGGAAAAACTCCCTAGAAAGGCAAAACCTAGGAAGAAACCTAGAGAGGAACCAGGCTATGAGGGGTGGCCAGTCCTCTTCTGGCTGTGCCGGGTGGAGATTATAACAGAACCATGCCAAGATGTTCAAAAATGTTCATAAGTGACAAGCATGGTCAAATAATAATCAGGAATAAATCTCAGTTGGCTTTTCATAGCCGATCATTAGAGTTTAAAACAGCAGGTCTGGGACAGGTAGGGGTTCCATAACCGCAGGCAGAACAGTTTAAACTGGAATAGCAGCAAGGCCAGGCGGACTGGGGACAGCAAGGAGTCACCACGGCCGGTAGTCCCGACGTATGGTCCTAGGGCTCAGGTCTCTCAGTTGGCTTTTCATAGCCGATCATTTAGAGTTGAAAACAGCAGGTCTGGGACAGGTAGGGGTTTCGTGAGCCGCAGGCAGAACAGTTGAAACTGGAATAGCAGCAAGGCCAGGCGGACTGGGGACAGCAAGGTGTCATCATGCCCGGTAGTCCTGACGTATGGTCCTAGGGCTCAGGTTCTCAGAGAGAAAGAGAGAACGAGAGAATTAGAGAGAGCATACTTAAATTCACACAGGACACTGGATAAGACAGGAGAAGTACTCCAGGTATAACCAACTAACCCCAGCCCCCCGACACATAAACTACTGCAGCATAAATACTGGAGGCTGAGACAGGAGCGGTCCGGAGACACTGTGGCCCCATCCGAAGAAACCCCGGACAGGGCCAAACAGGAAGGATATAACCCCACCCACTCCGCCAAAGCACAGCCCCCGCACCACTAGAGGGATATCCCCAACCACCAACTTACAATCCTGAGACAAGGCCGAGTATAGCCCACAGAGGTCTCCACCACAGCACAAACCAAGGGGGGGGCGCCAACCCAGACAGGAAGATCACGTCAGTAACTCAACCCACTCAAGTGACGCACCCCTCCCAGGGACGGCATGAAAGAGCACCAGCAAGCCAGTGACTCAGCCCCTGCAACAGGGTTAGAGGCAGAGAACCCCAGTGGAGAGGGGAACCGGCCCGGCAGAGACAGCAAGGGCTGTTCGTTGCTCCAGCCTTTCCGTTCACCTTCACACTCCTGGGCCAGACTACACTCAATCATATGACCTACTGAAGAGATAAGTCTTCAGTAAAGACTTAAAGGTTGAGACCGAGTCTGCGTCTCTCACATGGGTAGGCAGACTGTTCCATAAAAATGGAGATCTATAGGAGAAAGCCCTGCCTCCCGCTGTTTGCTTAGAAATTCTAGGGACAATTAGGAGGCCTGCGTCTTGTGACCGTAGCGTACGTATTGGTATGTACGGCAGGACCAACTCGGAAAGATAGGTAGGAGCAAGCCCATGTAACGCTTTATAGGTTAACAGTAAAACCTTGAAATCAGCCCTTGCCTTAACAGGAAGCCAGTGTAGGGAAGCTAGCACTGGAGTAATATGATCAAATTTCTTGGTTCTAGTCAGGATTCTAGCAGCCGTATTTAGCACTAACTGAAGTTTATTTAGTGCTTTATCCGGGTAGCCGGAAAATAGAGCATTGCAGTAGTCTAATCTAGAAGTAACAAATGCATGGATTAATTTTTCTGCATCATTTTTGGACAGAAAATTTCTGATTTTTGCAATGTTACGTAGATGGAAAAAAGCTGTCCTTGAAACAGTCTTGATATGTTCGTCAAAAGAGAGATCAGGGTCAAGAGTAACGCCTAGGTCCTTCACAGTTTTATTTGAGACGACTTTACAACCATCAAGATGAATTGTCAGATTTAACAGAAGATCTCTTTGTTTCTTGGGACCTAGAACAAGCATCTCTGTTTTGTCCGAGTTTAAAAGTAAAAAGTTTTCAGCCATCCACTTCCTTATGTCTGAAACACAGGCTTCTAGCGAGGGCAATTTTGGGGCTTCACCATGCTTCATTGAAATGTACAGCTGTGTGTCATCCGCATAGCAGTGAAAGTTAACATTATGTTTTCGAATAACATCCCCAAGAGGTAAAATATATAGTGAAAACAATAGTGGTCCTAAAACGGAACCTTGAGGAACACCGAAATGTACAGTTGATTTGTCGGAGGACAGACCATTCACAGAGACAAACTGATATCTTTCCGACAGGTAGGATCTAAACCAGGCCAGAACTTGTCCGTGTAGACCAATTTGGGTTTCCAGTCTCTCCAAAAGAATGTGGTGATCGATGGTGTCAAAGGCAGCACTAAGGTCTAGTAGCACGAGGACAGATGCAGAGCCTCGGTCTGACGCCATTAAAAGGTCATTTACCACCTTCACAAGTGCAGTCTCAGTGCTATGATGGGGTCTAAAACCAGACTGAAGCATTTCGTATACATTGTTTGTCTTCAGAAAGGCAGTGAGTTGCTGCGCAACAGCTTTTTCTAAAATTTTTGAGAGGAATGGAAGATTCGATATAGGCCGATAGTTTTTTATATTTTCCGGGTCAAGGTTTGGCTTTTTCAAGAGAGGCTTTATCACTGCCACTTTTAGTGAGTTTGGTACACATCCGGTGGATAGAGAGCTGTTTATTATGTTCAACATAGGAGGGCCAAGCACAGGAAGCAGCTCCTTCAGCAGTTTAGTAGGAATAGGATCCAGTATGCAGCTTGAAGGTTTAGAGGCCATGATTATTTTCATCATTGTGTCAAGAGATATAGTACTAAAACACTTAAGTTGTGCAAGTTCTCCCACTTAAAAAGATGAGAGAGGCCTGTAATTTTCATCATAGGTACACGTCAACTATGACAGACAAAATGAGGAAAAAAAATCCAGAAAATCACATTGTAGGATTTTTTATGAATTTATTTGCAAATTATGGTGGAAAATAAGTATTTGGTCAATAACAAAAGTTTCTCAATACTTTGTTATATACCCTTTGTTGGCAATGACACAGGTCAAACGTTTTCTGTAAGTCTTCACAAGGTTTTCACACACTGTTGCTGGTATTTGGCCCATTCCTCCATGCAGATCTCCTCTAGAGCAGTGATGTTTTGGGGCTGTCGCTGGGCAACACGGACTTTCAACTCCCTCCAAAGATTTTCTATGGGGTTGAGATCTGGAGACTGGCTAGGCCACTCCAGGACCTTGAAATGCTTCTTACGAAGCCACTCCTTCGTTGCCCGGGCGGTGTGTTTGGGATCATTGTCATGCTGAAAGACCCAGCCACATTTCATCTTCAATGCCCTTGCTGATGGAAGGAGGTTTTCACTCAAAATCTCACGATACATGGCCCCATTCATTCTTTCCTTTACACGGATCAGTCGTCCTGGTCCCTTTGCAGAAAAACAGCCCCAAAGCATGATGTTTCCACCCCCATGCTTCACAGTAGGTATGGTGTTCTTTGGATGCAACTCAGCATTCTTTGTCCTCCAAACACGACGAGTTGAGTTTTTACCAAAAAGTTATATTTTGGTTTCATCTGACCATATGACATTCTCCCAATCCTCTTCTAGATCATCCAAATGCACTCTAGCAAACTTCAGACGGGCCTGGACATGTACTGGCTTAAGCAGGGGGACACGTCTGGCACTGCAGGATTTGAGTCCCTGGCGGTGTAGTGTGTTACTGATGGTAGGCTTTGTTACTTTGGTCCCAGCTCTCAGCAGGTCATTCACTAGGTCCCCCCGTGTGGTTCTGGGATTTTTGCTCACCGTTCTTGTGATCATTTTGACCCCACGGGGTGAGATCTTGCGTGGAGCCCCAGATCGAGGGAGATTATCAGTGGTCTTGTATGTCTTCCATTTCCTAATAATTGCTCCCACAGTTGATTTCTTCAAACCAAGCTGTTTACCTATTGCAGATTCAGTCTTCCCAGCCTGGTGCAGGTCTACAATTTTGTTTCTGGTGTCCTTTGACAGTTCTTTGGTCTTGGCCATAGTGGAGTTTGGAGTGTGACTGTTTGAGGTTGTGGACAGGTGTCTTTTATACTGATAACAAGTTCAAACAGGTGCCATTAATACAGGTAACGAGTGGAGGACAGAGGAGCCTCTTAAAGAAGAAGTTACAGGTCTGTGAGAGCCAGAAATCTTGCTTGTTTGTAGGTGACCAAATACTTATTTTCCACCATAATTTGCAAATAAATTCATTAAAAATCCTACAATGTGATTTTCTGGATTTTTTTTTCTCAATTTGTCTGTCATAGTTGACGTGTACCTATGATGAAAATTACAGGCCTCTCTCATCTTTTTAAGTGGGAGAACTTGCACAATTGGTGGCTGACTAAATACTTTTTTCCCCCACTGTACATAATATGACATTTGAAATGTCTTTATTCTTTTGAAACTTCTGAGTGTAATGTTTACTGTTAATATTTATTGTTAATTTCACTTTTGTTTACTATCTACTTCACTTGCTTTGGCAATGTTAACACACGTTTCCCATGCCAATAAAGCCCTTAAATTGAAATTGAAATTGAAATTGAATTGAGAGAGAGAGAGAGAGAGAGAGAGAGAGAGAGAGAGAGAGAGAGAGAGAGAGAGAGAGAGAGAGAGAGAGAGAGAGAGAGAGAGAGAGAGAGAGAGAGAGAGAGAGAGAGAGAGAGAGAGAGCTTCTAGGAGAAGACTGCTGTGCCATGCAGCAGCAGCAACAACGTGTCACAGCGACAACAAGGGGAAAACGTTGAGGGGAGTTGAGGTGTGTAACACGTGTGTTTTGGTTCCATAAAAAGACAATGACCACAGTCAATGTGGAAAATGAATGCAGGGTATTGTCATCCTTTTGGATGGTGCTACTGGTGGAATCATGATGATTGGTGAGAAAGAGTCATGCTTGGGAAAATGAGGACGGGAAATAAAGGATTCTGGATTTCAGCTAATGGCAAGACAGCATGTGGAGGGGTCTCAGAGGAAGGCTCTCTCTCTTTCCCTCACGTCTCCTCCTCCTCTCCCGCTCTTCAGTTTCTCAGATGGAACATACTGCCTCACAGGATTGTCTGTGCTGTAATCCCTCAACATTTGAGAAATCCATGTCCACTGTTTTCTATTCTCACAATACACGGCCCTGTACTTACCTGGCTGTGACCAGCATGGCTTCCAGTCGCACATCCCATGCTCTTTCTCTGTGGAAACAATGGCAGGGTAGATCCATTTTGAGCCACAATGGTTGTAATGTTAAATGTAGCCCTGTATCCCCTTAATATTGCACACAACAATATGACAAGGAAGTGACATAAAGTGTGAGATAAGCGATGACTCTATAGGAGCAATTATAAACATTGAATTAACTTGTTATTAGTGATGAGGCAACCATGAGTTGACACGTATAAACTGGGAATTAACTGATTACAGATACAAACATGAAAATAATAATTTTGTCACTGGTAAATCAGGATTTTTTTTCATTCGGTCATAGCGTTATTGAGAAATTATGTATCATACATTAATAATTGCCTTGCTGCAGTTAAGCATCTATATTGAGAAATATTTTAGCAATTAATTAATCATCTCAAGCACACAAAGTTTTAGATGATTATATTTTTTCCTTCAGACACTGAGGTCAGATGCCCCATGAAATGGACTGTGGCATATTTATGATACAGTAACTTTAGAGTACTTGTTTAATACAGTGGTATGATGTGATTGGTGGTAGGTGTGGTATGATGTGATTGGTGGTAGGTGTGGTATGATGTGATTGGTGGTAGGTGTGGTATGATGTGATTGGTGGTAGGTGTGGTATGATGTGATTGGTTAGTAGGTGTGGTATGATGTGATTGGTGGTAGGTGGTAGGTGTGGTATGATGTGATTGGTGGTAGGTGTGGTATGATGTGATTGGTGGTAGGTGTGGTATGATGTGATTGGTGGTAGGTGTGGTATGATGTGATTGGTGGTAGGTGTGGTATGATTTGATTGGTGGTAGGTGTGGAATTATGTGATTGGTGGTAGGTGTGGTATGATGTGATTGGTGGTAGGTGTGGTATGATGTGATTGGTGGTAGGTGTGGTATGATGTGATTGGTGGTAGGTGTAGTATGATGTGATTGGTGGTAGGTGTGGTATGATATGATTGGTGGTAGGTGTGGTATTGATGTGATTGGTAGTAGGTGTGGTATGATTTGATCAATGGTAGGTGTGGTATGATGTGATTGGTGGTAGGTGTGGTATGATGTGATTGGTGGTAGGTGTGGTATGATGTGATTGGTGGTAGGTGTAGTATGATGTGATTGGTGGTAGGTGTGGTATGATGTGATTGGTGGTAGGTGTGGTATTGATGTGGTTGGTGGTAGGTATGGTATTGATGTGATTGGTGGTAGGTGTGGTATGATGTGATTGGTAGTAGGTGTGGTATGATGTGATTGGTGGTAGGTGTGGTATTGATGTGATTGGTAGTAGGTGTGGTATGATGTGTTTGGTGGTAGGTGTGGTACGATGTGATTGGTAGTAGGTGTGGTATGATGTGATTGGTGGTAGGTGTGGTATGATGTGATTGGTGGTAGGTGTGGTGAGATGTGATTGGTGGTGGGTGAGGGAGCAGCCTCCCTCCTCCCTCCATCTCTCAGAGAAATGTAAATGTTAATTACTTCTCTTATCATTACAATTGTAATCATAAGGGCACATTTGTGAACGACTGGCTCGATTTGGTCTTATGAAGCAAAATTTCAAATTGTGTTTTTTATATTGGATAATAGTGGAGACTCTGAGCTAGAACATTTTATATCATACACTACAGTTGAGGAACAATGGGAAAGTAATTCTGCTTTGGAAGTTGATAAACTTTTAACCCCACTTTTGAGAGAATGTTTTGGTACACCTACTGGAGAGCTCTTCTTTGTTTACACCCATTCAGCATAATTCACACCCTCTTAAGCCTTAGCCCCACCCATCACTTTAAGGATTCACGTGAGGCCATGTGCTAAACAGAGTGAGTACGGTAGTGTACTAATCAACCAAAGATTTCAAGACTAAAGGCTGGTTTATACAGTGGCTTGCGAAAGTATTCACCCCCTTGGCATTTTTCCTATTTTGTTGCCTTACAACCTGGAATTAAAATTGATTTTTGTGGAGGTTGTATAATTTGATTTAAACAACATGCCTAGCACACAAGAATAAGACAAAAAAACAGAACATTTGAGCATGCATAACTATTCACCCCCTAAAGTCAATATTTTGTAGCCACTGGGATTTTTGCCCATTCTTCAAGGCAAAACTGCTCCAGCTCCTTCAAGTTGGATGGGTTCCGCTGGTGTACAGCAATCTTTAAGTCATACCACAGATTATCAATTGGATTGAGGTCTGGGCTTTGACTAGGCCATTCCAAGACATTTAAATGTTTCCCCTTAAACCACTCGAGTGTTGCTTTAGCAGTATGCTTAGGGTCATTGTCCTGCTGGAAGGTGAACCTCTGTCCCAGTCTCAAATATCTGGAAGACTGAAACAGGTTTCCCTAAAGAATTTCCCCATATTTAGCGCCATCCATCATTCCTTCAATTCTGACCCGTTTCCCAGTCCCTGCCGATGAAAAACATCCCCACAGCATGATGCTGCCACCACCATGCTTCATGGTGTTCTCGGTGTTCTCGGGGTGATGAGAGGTGTTGGGTTTGCGCCAGACATAACATTTTCCTTGATGGCCAAAAAGCTCAATTTTAGTCTCATCTGACCGGAGTACCTTCTTCCATATGTTTGGGGAGTCTCCCACATGGCTTTTGGTGAACACCAAATGTGTTTGCTTATTTTTTTCTTTAAGCAGTGTCTTTTTTCTGGCCACTCTTCCGTAAAGCCCAGCTCTGTGGATAGTACGGATTACAGTGGTCCTATGGACAGATACTCCAATGTCCACTGTAGAGCGTTGCAGCTCCTTCAGGGTTATCTTTGGTCTCTTTGTTGCCTCTCTGATTAATGCCCTCCTTGCCTGGTCCGTGAGTTTTGGTGGGCGGCCCTCTCTTGGCAGGTTTGTTATGGTGCCATATTCTTTCAATTTTTTAATAATGGATTTAATGATGCTCCGTGGGATGTTCAAAGTTTCTGATATTTTTTATAACCCAACCCTGATCTGTACTCCTCCAGAACTTTGTCCCTGACCTGTGAGCTCCTTGGTCTTCATGGTGCCACTTGCTTGGTGGTGCCCCTTGCTTAGCGGTGTTGCAGACTCTGGGGCCTTTCAGAACAGGTGTATATATACTGAGATCATGTGACAGATCATGTGACACTTAGATTGCACACAGGTGGACCTTATTTAACTAATTATGTGACTTCTGAAGGTAATTGGTTACACCAGATCTTATTTAGGGGCTTCATAGCAAAGGGGGTGAATACATATGCACGCACCACTTTTCCGTTATTTATTTTCATTTCACTTCACCAATTTGGACTATTTTGTGTATGTCCATTACATGAAATCCAAATAAAAATCCATTTAAATTACAGGTTGTAATGCAACAAAATAGGAAAAACGCCAAGGGGGATGAATACCTTTGCAAGGCACTGTACATGGATGAACGCTTCTCCCTCTCTGTCACGGATGTCATGGTTGCCCTTAGTTTGAAGATGTAATCCAGAGACAGGTGTTTTATACAACAGTCTTCTGTGTGTTCTCTTTTCGACTCCCTCTGCATATTTGCAATCAAACGCCAGAATTTTCTCCATCTCCTTAGCTATCATACTCTGCTTCCACCGGACATTCCACTGATTTCAAAACTCGGTCCTCCAGAAAGTGGAGAGCATTAGCAACACTTTTGCAGTTTTTCGTGATATCTTTCAAAAAATATGTGTTAGAAAGGATTTCTGAGCAGATCGTTATAGACAGAAGCGTGCTACATGGCAGACCAATCCGAACTCACCTCTCGGCAAGTCCAGCTCATCTATTATTTTACATTTACCTTTTAATCATTTAGCAGACGCTCTTATCCAGAGCGACTTACAGTTAGTGAGTGCATACATTTTTCATCTCAGCCAATCATGGCTAGTGGGAAGGTCCCTGTCTTTTTCCATGGCTAAACCAACTAGGATCTTAATTTAACAATTTTATTCATATTTACAGATGGCATACAAGTTTGTTATTAAGGCACATGAAAATTCACATGTTCCAGAAGGCATTTCTGACAAATAAATGTTTACGTTCAAATGCCTCTCCTGTGAAGTAGTGACGCGCGACATATGCCTAGTTTCCTGAAACAAATCACATTTTTCATAAATGACAGGACGACAAATAAATGTGTCATGACCTTTTTTGTTTTAATATTTTATCAAAAAAGTGAATAAATATGATTTTAACAACTGTCTAACAGGTCATGACAATGAATAAAATGTCCTCTCATATCCATCAGTGGTAGAGGTTAGCCTTTTTATTCACTCTCTCGCTGAACATACAACAGTGTTTGCAATTACAGGGTTCAACATGAAATGTGATTGCAGGACCACAGGGGGTCAAGGGGGAGCAAGGTTCAAGCTAAGCATCTTGATATTTCCAACATAAATAAATATAGCAGGGCTCGTTACAGGGGTACGTACTGTATGGACCTCTGTCAATCCCCTAGAGAGATCCACCACTCAGAGGGCCCTTGCTTGTGGAGAGTCAGGAACATGATTGGCTGCTCAGTTGTGGGAGTTGTGAGGGTAGTGGCAATCATACAGAGATCAAGGGGTGGAGGATCTTTATTTCTAACAACAGAAAATGTTTGTATGACAAATGGGTCTGGAGAATTGAGCAGATCGGAGGAGATGAGAGGCAGCTGCAGTAAAGCCAGATGCCATTTCAGCAGTGACTGACGGGGTGACTCTTTCTCAGCTGGGTAGAGGTGACTGACTGGGGTGACTCTATCTCAGCTGGGTAGAGGTGACTGACTGAGGTGACTCTTTCTCAGCTGTTTAGAGGTGATAAAAGGCACTCCACTGGATCGGGGACAGGCTAGAGAACGTGCTGAGCCTTACAAATCTCAGTCAGAGGAGAAGACCATTCATGTAATGCTTCTAGAAGATTACTGTAGGCTGGAGTTCATTCCAGTCAGGACATATGGAGCCATTTTATGGGAAAAACAATGTGATTCACAATGGCACTTGGCAATACTTTTAAAACAAAGCTCCATTATAAGTGATTCTCATATAATTACCTTTTACAGTAATAGCACAGTAGTGGGTACATAAAATATTGAACTTTTCTAATTTCAGCATAAATTGCTTGAACTTGTAGACAGGCACAGAAGAGAAGTCCTCATCCTAGCTCTTCACATGTGTAATTTAAAGCAGCGATCAGCATTCTCTCCTTCAATTTACAATCAACGCGGAGGACTGTGAAATGTGCTCCATTCAAATGAGGCTATTTGAATCTGAATAATATACAAGATGGTGTGCATTATGATAATAGCTTTCAATTACAGCCACATATCCACATATCTATTTTCCTTAACTTCTTAAATGTTGTAGAGAGGAGCATTAGACCTTGGAGGACACTCAGGACACAAGAGGCTGCATGCATTTTTTAAATCACATTTCCTTATACTCCTACAGTTATACTCCTAGTGTTTTAGCTCAATACCTGCTTCCATCAATATCTATCAATTATCACATCAGCTGAGCACTCTGAAATTATAAATACCTTTTTACCTGTCAATGCACTGATCAATAAGCTCACAACTACCATGCTAATATTTCCCTCATAATCTGCAACAATCGATGGGTGCGAATTTCAAAGTCTGCTATTCTCAATGAAGAGGAATGTAGTCTGGTCAATATTATTAGCAGTGAGACAGTGAGAGGGGTGGGACTGGCCTTGGTAGAGATGGAGAGGAGAGGAGAGGAGAGGAGAGGAGAGGAGAGGAGAGGAGAGGAGAGGAGAGGAGAGGAGAGGAGAGGAGAGGAGAGGAGAGGAGAGGAGAGGAGAGGAGAGGGAGAGGAGAGGAGAGGAGAGGAGAGGAGAGGAGAGGAGAGGAGAGGAGAGGAGAGGAGAGGAGAGGAGAGGAGAGGAGAGGAGAGGAGAGGAGAGGAGAGGAGAGGAGAGGAGAGGAGAGGAGAGGAGAGGAGAGGAGAGGAGCGTTAGACTGCTTTTCATTAGCGTTGTAATGCAGACTCCATACATGAGATACGTGCAACTTGAGTATTTGTGTTCAATGGGAGATTTGCACCAAAATGTAGTCTAGGCACATCTAGACAGTCTAACAATGTGTGTTAGGGTAGAAAGAGCATAGCAGCAAGGACTGTAGCTATTTGTGAAATGTCATGAAAAAAAACATAGAATATTCACAAGGGCAATATATCATCAGTGTAAGATTTCACAGAGGCTGACAGGTAACATAGTCGAGTCAGAGTTCACATCTAGACAACTATACATCATCTCCCTCTGACTCAGCGACTATGGTTCAAGTAACGTGCCTCTCCCCCACCAACCCACCCTGGTCACGTGACGAGACCCATGGTGACCTCATGTCAAGCATGGCTGAACTCTGGGTGTCAGTGTGTCAGGGGGACAGTGACAGGTGACGCCGCTCACTGACTCTATACCGCTGACCTCTGTCATTTTAAACAGACACAGACGACTGAAATGTTAAAAGGCAACACAGTCACATCTGGGCACACTGTAATAAATACAAAGAGACAAGTGTGGAGGATGTGTTCGGTGTGTGTTGTTGTGATCTTGTAAAAATCTGACTAATTTACATTATAAGATTCTGATTCAATTTTTAAAAACCTTTATTTATACAGGTAATTCAATTAAGAACTAATTCAATTTACAATGATGAGCTGTCAGGGAGCAAGAGCATCATATATAACACGCAAAAACAATATCATACAAACAACAGCCAAAAATACACATAATGTTGACTGATGCACAGTCAGTAATACAGTCAGTAATACATTCAGTAATACATTCAGTAATACATTCAGTAATACAGTCAGTAATACATTCAGTGATACATTCAGTAATACATTCAGTAATACAGTCAGTAATACATTCAGTAATGTATTCAGTAATACAGTCAGTAATACAGTCAGTAATACATTCAGTAATGTATTCAGTAATACAGTCAGTAATACAGTCAGTAATACATTCAGTAATACATTCAGTAATACAGTCAGTAATTCATTCAGTAATACAGTCAGTAATACAATCAGTAATACATTCAGTAATACAGTCAGTAATACAGTTAGTAATACAGTCAGTAATACATTCAGTAATACAGTCAGTAATACAGTCAGTAATACATTCAGTAATACAGTCAGTAATACATTCAGTAATACAGTCAGTAATACAGTCAGTAATAAATTCAGTAATACATTCAGTAATACAGTCAGTAATACATTCAGTAATACATTCAGTAATGTTTTCAGTTATACATTCAATAATACATTCAGTAATGTCTGAGGGGCCCTTGTTTGGTTCATGATGGCCCCATCACATTTGATAACAAATTAACATTATACACCTAAACATTTAACCAAAGAAAACATTTTAAAATGTGCCCAAATAAAGAAAAATTATATTCACCACATAAATGGCTCTTCCCACGGTAGCTAGTTGTGTTGTCTTGACTCAGTTATCATTTTGAATAATGCATAGTCTATGATTGGGTGGTAGTCTATGATAGAGAGGTCAAAACTGCAGACTAGCACAGACCAAAAAAAAGTAATTTGGAATCAAGGTTTAAGACAGTGTAATGACATGTATAAAGCACCATGAATATTCATTAGCAACAAAATAGGAAATAGCAATTAAAGTGTATACTGTTTTTTCTACATATTTTTCATCATTAAAAACAGAGAGGCTTATGTATATTCAAATAAACACCATTACTTCTGAAGAGGGGGAAAGTTTTATTTTTGCGTAAAAAAATTAAGAATACTGTTTCTCTCTTTTTTTCTCTCAATAGAATATATTTTCTATTTTTTTCTCTCAATAGAATATTTTTTCCATTTTTTTCTCTCAATAGAATATATTTTCTCTTGGTGTGCATTTACTTCATTTGGAGGAATGGTGTTCACGCTTCACAAATGATCATAATTATACAGGTTTCTATGGAAACCCACTAGTCCATTAGTTTTGATTCATTATGTTTTACCTTCCAGACGATTTTAATTGTTGTAATGCGAGATAAAAGAATATGCCTACAGGCATAAAAAACAACTAGCTCACAATAGTGTTTTAACAGCCTTTAGAAGACAGCTACGCTGGCCAGACAAAACCATGCGCCAATCTTAGATAAGGGCTGGACATCTTAGATAAAGGCTGGATCCAATCAAACACCTGCCATAGCAATGATGATGCAGTATCTATCTTTGTTTACACAACAACCAGCACACATGTCTTCATCTGAGAACTGGAAGCTTCTAACTGGGAGGGGACTCTACCTGCTATTTCTACTGTTCTCAATCCATTCCGTCATTTCATTTGACAACAGGGAAAAGTTATGTGTATGCTTCTGTATACATACTCTATTATTTATTTACCTACCACCTACCACTAGTCAAATAATGAATGTGTGTCCATTATTTTTTATAAAACCAATATAATTAGTTTAGGTGACAATACAGTTTGTATTTATGGAAGTAAATAAAGCTCCAGAAGTGTCTGGTCAATACATCATTTCCAAGCATCTCACCAAGTTTTTTAAATGTTTCTTCATAATAATAATGCGATTAACCATAATGGCCTGAAATATTTTTTCCAATTATTGCAGTTATTTGAGGAGAGAAGAAAGTCATTACACATGACCAAATTGAAAATATATCTCACATTATTTCACAAAATAAGAATTACTTATAATAATAATTGCCAGGCCTATATTTTGTAAGTTTCACAGAAAGTAATCTAGCTAGTGATGGTGACTGAGTCTCTACTCACTGAGCCTCTCCTTTCTAGAAACCTGCATGTCCTCTGATTCTGTCATTAGGTCCACAGAGGACAAAGCTTAGATTCACACTGAACTGATAACTGATCTTAATCAGTCCTGGCAGCTAGAGTTGAGACCTGGACACATCCCTCAGTATTACTGTCTCATTGACCGCCTGATTACACAATGTGGGTCCCATGATAGATGACACTGCAAAAAAACTGGACAAAAGAGAGAGAGATGATAGAAAGAGAGGGAGAAAAAGACATGCTCTTCAAGAGAATATATGTGAAGCAGAGAGGGCAAAAGACTGAGAGAATGAGAGAGAGAGAGAGAAAGAGAGAGAGAAAGAGAGCGAGAGAAGTATAGCGAGAGAGAGAAAGCGAGAGAGAGAGAGAAAGAAAGAGAGAGAGAGAAAGCGAGAGAGAGAGAGAGAGAGAGAGAGAGAGAGAGAGAGAAAGCGAGAGAGAAAGAAAGCGAGAGAGAGAGTGAGAGAGCGAGAGAGAGAGAGAGAGAAAAAAAAGAGAGAGAGGGAAAGAGAGAGAGAGAAATATAGCGAGAGAGAGACAGAGAGAGAGAGCGAGAGAGAGAGAGAGAGAGAGAAAGAGAGAGAGAGAGAAAGAGAAAGAGAGCGACAGAGAGAGAGAGCGAGAGAGAGAGAGAGAGAGAGAGAGAGAGAGAGAGAGAGAGAGAGAGAACATTGAATCTCCTTGTTTGGAGCTGTCCACTAGCAGGTGCTGAAACCTATAAACACACACAAACTAACCCTATTTATCATCACTGACTGGGACAGTATGCATTTCTGAATGTACAAAACACAATGCACTGAAGCTTTACCACAACTCTCATTTCCCTTTTCCCCTTTATCCCTTTTCCCCTTTTTCCCTTCTGTAGCTTCATGTATGCAGTATCGAACTGCTCATAGCCCTGCTGTGTGATTAGTGAGCAAGGGGGTATTGATGAGGGCCTTTCAGAGGAGAAATGGATAGTCTCCTTGTCCTTCTTCCTGGCTGGCCCAGTGAATGAGTGGTGATTTCACCCATGGTGCAGACCAGTCCTGGGTGTGTGGGAGAACTCTGAAATCTTAGCCCTGCCATTTCTGCAAATTTCTACCTTTCTATCTTTATAGCTATCTCACTCTCTCTCTCTCTCTCTCTCTCTCTCTCTCTCTCTCTCTCTCTCTCTCTCTCTCTCTCTCTCTCTCTCTCTCTCTCTCTCTCTCTCTCTCTCTCTCTCTCTCTCTCTCTCTCTCTCTCTCTCTCTCTCTCTCTCTCCGGTGTTGTGTGCTATTTTCTGGCCTCCCTCTGCAGTGCGACCCTATCCCAGACTGAGACTACAGACTGGAGACTCCCAGCTCTATTTCCACAGCATCATCCCCACCGTGCCATTTTCACTGTCCCCGTCCTTCGGTTGACCTTGGAGTCCTAGCCAGCGTGCCCTGTGTCACCGTGTGGTTCGCCATCGTCACTGCGTTGAACCCCCCCACCACACACACACACATTGACCAATAATAAATCAATAGTGCATGGTCCTCTGGGGTGAATGGAGGGAATGAACTGAGCGTGCCCATTCACATGGACAGGCTGTTGTTTTCAGGGGGAAACCATTTGCTTTGCCCCATCAAGACTAGACCAATCAGCACTCATTGGAAGGTGTGTGTGTGTTCTGATCTATGGTGTGTTCCAGTGAGGGCTATGTGGGGAGGAGTGTATGTTAGTGAGGGTTAGGGGTCACACTGTAGAGCTGACATGCTGGATGTTTCATAGAGGTTATTTTGCTCTGTGATCCTGGTCCACACACTGAAGGGTCCTGTAATCCACAGTTCGTGTTTCTGCCCTACAGTCTGCCTCACCTCCTCTTCCATGGGCTACATGGACCATCTGTTCCCCCTCTCTAAACCGTCTCCAGTCACCTGGTCTGGCCCTGGGATCTGTGGTCTGACCTTCTCTGTCCTCCTCCATAGGCCCTCTCAGGGTTCACACTATGGGGGTAGGGCTGGAGGGGCAGAGGCCTACACACACCAGTCTGCTGAGGGTTACCAGGTTCCCCTACACTTGATATCATTTAGTTAACTATAATTCAAAAATATATTTTTCTACATTATCACCATAGACATAATATGAACAATTCACATTAATAAACATTTCAGTTTTCATACCAATGTAAAATTCCCAGAGTTAGCTACAGTTTATAAAGCTAACCCCTCCATTCCCCCGTCTCTCCTCTATCACCTCCTCTCCTCCATTCCCCTGTCTCTCCTCAATCACCTCCTCTCCTCCATTCCCCTGTCTTTCCTCAATCACCTCCTCTCCTCCATTCCCCCCGTCTCTCCTCAATCACCCCCTCTCCTCCATTCCCCCCTGTCTCTCCTCTATCACCTCCTCTCTTCCATTCCCCCTGTTTCTCCGTCTATTCACAGGGTGAATGTCGGAGTGGCAGGATCAAAACTGGCATCAGAGAAAAAAAGCACATTCAATCATGTAGCAGTCCCAGAGGTCACTGTCATACTATAGTCAGGTCTCCAGGCTACTGATCTCTATCAATAGGGATAAACTCAGTTAAGCCTCTGGAATGTGTGGCCGTACTGAGATGAGTAAATCATTACAATGAGGGCATCTACATCACGCATGCTAGAACTGTAAGAGAGAGAGCGAGAGAGAGAGAAAGAGAGAGCAAGAGAGAGAGAGAGAGAGAGAGAGAGAGAGAGAGAGAGAGAGAGAGAGAGAGAGAGAGAAAGAGAACATTGAATCCCTTTGTTTGGAGCTGTCCACTAGCAGGTGCTGAAACCTATGCACACACACAAACTAATCCTATTTATCATCACTGACTGGGACAGTATGCATTTCTGAATGTATGAGTAAATCATTACAATGAGGGCATCTACATTACGCATGCTAGAACTGTAAGAGAGAGAGCGAGAGCGCGAGCGAAAGCGAGAGCGAGAGAGAGAGAGAGAGAGAGAGAGAGAGAGAGAGAGAGAGAGAGAGAGAGAGAGAGAGAGAGAGAGAGAGAGAGAGAGAGAGAGAGAGAGAGAGAGAGAGAGAGAGAGAGAGAGAGAGAGAGAGAGAGAGAGAGAGAGAGAGAGAGAGAGAAAGCGGGAGAGAGAGAATGAGAGAGAGAGAGAAAGAGAGAGAGAGAGAAAGAGAGAGAGAGAAATATAGCGAGAGAGAGAAAGAGAGAGAGAGAGAGAGAGAGACAGAGAGAGAGAGAGAGAGAGAGAGACAGAGAGAGAGAGAGAGAGAGAGAGAGAGAGAGAGAGAGAGAGAGAGAGAGAGAGAGAGAGAGAGAGAGAGAGAGAGAGAGAGAGAGAGAGAGAGAGAGAGAGAGAGAGAGAGAGAGAGAGAGAGAGAGAGAGAGAGAATGTGGGAGAGAGAGACAGAGAGACAGAGGGACAGTATGCATTTCTGAATGTATGAGTAAATCATTACAATGAGGGCATCTACATTACGCATGCTAGAACTGTAAGAGAGAGAGCGAGAGCGCGAGCGAAAGCGAGAGCGAGAGAGAGAGAGAGAGAGAGAGAGAGAGAGAGAGAGAGAGAGAGAGAGAGACAGAGAGTGTGAGAGAGAGAGAGAGAGAGAGAGAGAGAGAGAGAGAGAGAGAGAGAGAGAGAGAGAGAAAGCGGGAGAGAGAGAATGAGAGAGAGAGAGAAAGAGAGAGAGATAGAAAGAGAGAAAGAGAAATATAGCGAGAGAGAGAGAGAGAGAGAGAGAGAGAGAGAGAGAGAGAGACAGAGAGTGTGTGAGAGAGAGAGAGAGAGAGAGAGAGAGAGAGAGAGAGAGAGAGAGAGAGAGAGAGAGAGAGAGAGAGAGAGAGAGAGAGAGAGAGAGATAGGCTGCATGGGACACAGTGGGCCTGGTACAGACTCAAGGCTCAATCTGATTTGTCTGTTTCATCCACTCGGGTACTTTACTTGACTGGTCATGTATGATATTTATACTGTATAGCATAGGTGCAAAGGTGATTGATGTAATGATGCAATGTATGAGAATAAAATGTATAGAATTAGTCATTTTACAGTTAACAAGAAAGAGCTGTCCATATTTGTTGTCTTTTCAGTATTTTCAGACTTAGTACCCAGGTTGGCCTGTAGAATTTGAATTTAAATTTAGAATCCCCATTGTAATTCCAGTGTGCCTCAGAGGCCTGTAGTCTAAAGCGGTGAAGAACGCCGTCACCCCAGTCAGACAGGACTGGTGGCAACCTGTCAACAGCCAGAGTAGGACACAACACTACAAACAATAGTTCCGCCGCCAGCAGCTCCCGCAATTATCACCTTGTCTGTGGAGTGAGGGCGTGGGACTTGTATAATTGTAGGGTTACAGGCATATGTTTGTATTTATTCTGTTCAATGTAGAAGGCGTCTGATGGTGATTTACCTTTCAGCATGTGTTTGAAAAAGAAAATCAATAGAACTCACTTGAGGTTGCTGTCTCGCATGAGTGGGGCCAGGCTGGGATGAAAATGATGTGTGTGTCTGTGTGTGTGTGTGTGTGTGTGTGTGTGTGTGTGTGTGTGTGTGTGTGTGTGTATGATATTGGCCTGATGAGTGTTTAAATTAAGAATGTTTAAATTAAGAATATTTTAATATTCAATGTTTAAATGAAGAATGTTTAAATGATTAATCTTCAAATGATGAATGATTAAATGAATGTTTAAATGAAGAAGGTTTAAATGAAGAAGATTTAATGAAGAATGTTTAAATTATGAATGTTTAAATGAAGATTGTTTAAATGATGAATGTTTATATGAAGAATGTTTAAATGATGAATGTGTATATGAAGAATGTTTAAATGAAGAATGTTTAAATGATGAATGTTTAAATGAAGAATGTTTAAATGAAGAATGTTTAAATGATGAATGTTTAAATGAAGAATGTTTAAATGATGAATGTTTAAATGAAGAATGTTTAAATGAAGAATGTTT
Organism: Coregonus clupeaformis; assembly: GCF_020615455.1. Lineage (NCBI taxonomy): Eukaryota > Metazoa > Chordata > Actinopteri > Salmoniformes > Salmonidae > Coregonus > Coregonus clupeaformis. The sequence continues at coordinate 23,138,871 of NC_059198.1, read as the reverse complement.
AAATGATGAATGTTTAAATGAAGAGTGGTTAAATGAACAATGTTTAAATGATGAATGTTTAAATGAACAATGTTTAAATGATGACTGTTTAAAGGATGAATGTTTAAATGAAGAATGTTGAAATGAAGAATGTTTAAATGAAGAATGTTTAAATGAAGAATGTTTAAATAAAGAATGTTTAAATGAAGAATGTTTAAATGAAGAATGTTTAAATGAAGAATGTTTAAATGAAGAATGTTTAAATTATGAATGTTTAAATGATTAATGTTTAAATGATGAATGTTTAGATGAAGAATGTTTAAATGAAGAATGTTTAAATGATGAATGTTTAAATGAACAATGTTGAAATTATGACTGTTTAAAGGATGAATGTTTAAATGAAGAATGTTGAAATGAAGAATGTTTAAATGATGAATGTTTAAATGAAGAATGTTTAAATAAAGAATGTTTAAATGAAGAATGTTTACATGATGAATGTTTAAATGAAGAATGTTTAAATGAAGAATGTTTAAATTATGAATGTTTAAATGATTAATGTTTAAATGATGAATGTTTAGATGAAGAATGTTTAAATGAAGAATGTTTAAATGATGAATGTTTAAATGAACAATGTTGAAATGATGACTGTTTAAAGGATGAATGTTTAAATGAAGAATGTTTAAATAAAGAATGTTTAAATGAAGAATGTTTACATGATGAATGTTTAAATGAATGTTTAAATGAAGAAGGTTTAAATGAAGAAGATTTAATGAAGAATGTTTAAATAATGAATGTTTAAATGAAGATTGTTTAAATGATGAATGTTTATATGAAGAATGTTTAAATGATGAATGTTTATATGAAGAATGTTTAAATGAAGAATGTTTAAATGATGAATGTTTAAATGAAGAATGTTTAAATGAAGAATGTTTAAATGATGAATGTTTAAATGAAGAATGTTTAAATGATGAATGTTTAAATGAAGAATGTTTAAATGAAGAATGTTTAAATGATGAATGTTTAAATGAAGAGTGCTTAAATGAAGAATGTTTAAATGATGAATGTTTAAATGAACAATGCTTAAATTAAGAATGTTGAAATGAAGAATGTTTAAATGAAGAACGTTTAAATGAAGAACGTTTAAATGATGAATGTTTAAATGAAGAGTGCTTAAATGAAGAATGTTTAAATGAAGAAGGTTTAAATGATGAATGTTTAAATGAAGAATGTTTAAATGAAGAATGTTTAAATTATGAATTTTTAAATGATTAATGTTTAAATGATGAATGTTTAGATGAAGAATGTTTAAATGAAGAATGTTTAAATGATGAATGTTTAAATGAACAATGTTGAAATTATGACTGTTTAAAGGATGAATGTTTAAATGAAGAATGTTGAAATGAAGAATGTTTAAATGATGAATATTTAAATGAAGAATGTTTAAATAAAGAATGTTTAAATGAAGAATGTTTACATGATGAATGTTTAAATGATGAATGTTTAAATGAAGAATGTTGAAATGAAGAATGTTTAAATGATGAATGTTTAAATGAAGAATGTTTAAATAAAGAATGTTTAAATGAAGAATGTTTACATGATGAATGTTTAAATGATGAACGTTTAAATGATGAATGTTTAAATGAAGAATGTTTAAATGATGAATGTTTAAATGAAGAATGTTTAAATGAAGAATGTTTAAATTATGAATGTTTAAATGATGTGTAAACATCCCAGCGGCAGCGGCCTCTGTGATTGGTTGGGTGGATAGGTGAAGGCGTTTGATGTTATAGGAAGAGAGAACTATTGATCAGGGGATAATCAGAGTCAAGCTGGCATGCTCCCTGTTCCCCCTCAATAATTGAAATAGAGGATTTGGGCCGAGATTTCTCGGAATTGGAGGAGTGATGTACATTTAATCTGTGAGTAGATGGGGGGAGTGGGGAGAGGGGGAGAAGGGAGGGGATAAGAGAGTGGAAGGATGTTCACGTGGACCCAAGTATGAGAAACAGCTCTCTACCAATGAGAAGCTACCTAACTGTGTCCCTCTCTCACACAGTGTTTTTGGCCATCTTGGATAACGTGTGCATGAGAACTGTACATCGTCACATTGATGATTATTGAAGTTTGTTCCATTACACAGCTACTAGCTACATTCCTAAAGTATCAGTGACATGTGTGTGCACTTGTACTGTTTTATTCTGTAAACGTGACACAGAACAAGAAGGATAAATTGTGCACGTGCGTGTGTATGTGTGTGTGTACGTGCGTGCACGTGATTGTATGTGTGCATGCGTGCGTGTGTGTGTTTCTCAGATGTTGCCCTGAGTTTTTACTCTGCATTCTCCCATTGATGTCCCACTAACACCTTAAAGCCCTGTCTCCATGACGATGCTCATTTCACTGCCCATGTCGTTGCCATGACAGAGAACAGAACATAAATGAGGAGTGAATGCACCACGAGAAAAACAAATAGGAACACAGTAAAACCTTTCAATCAATTAGTTGAACACAGTAAAGCTGTGGAAACGAGTGTGTAGTTTTTAAAAAGGCAATGCAACGATATGCCACACAGGAGGAAGAAATACATAGGAAAAGATAAACGTCATACTTTAGATGTAATATGTCCAGTCTGTTGCTGTGTGTAGCTGTTGATGGCATGGCTAAGGGCCGTCATTTCCGGGTACCCTGTAGTGTTGTATAGCAGTGCTTTGTGGCGCTGTCCCTGGCTGTAGATGGCATATCAAAGGACAGAGTGTATGCAGTGTTTTGGACTGCATTTTAAAGGGGTGGTTACTGTGATAATGTGTTGCTGTGTGTGTACGGCTCTATAGCTTAGCAGTGATATTGCATGTTTAAAGGTCAGGCGGGGCGGGGTAGCTCCTCTTTAACACACCGTTTACTCTCTAACGCTTATCTCCTACTCACTGCAATTACCACAGCAACCCCTGTTTGTTTGTTTGTTGGAATGCTGTGTTTGTTTCCCACTGGCTGGCTGGAGCCGGCCCACTGGGGTGAATGCTGGGGAGGATTATAGTGGTGTGTGTGTGTGTGTGTGTGTGTGTGTGTATGTGTGTGTGTGTGTGTGTGTGTGTATGTGTGTGTGTGTGTGTGTGTGTGTGTGTGTGTGTGTGTGTGTGTGTGTGTGTGTGTGTGTGTGTGTGTGTGTGTGTGTGTGTGTGTGTGTGTGTGTGTGTGTGTGTGTGTGTGTGTGTGTGTGTGTGTGTGTGTGTGTGTGTGTGTGTCGTGCTAAGACTACTACAGATTCGGGAGGTAGATAGTAAGCCGTGCTGCTGGTCCCTCTGAAGTCTGAGCAGACGTGACAAAATGATTCAGGCAGAGAGAGAATGTATCTAAATACACACCATGGGCACAAATACTACATTGGGTCATCTGGGTTTCTTCCTGTCATCCTGGTTCACAGTCTCACACCAGCTCTCTATTCATTGTGTTTGAGGAGAGGAGAGGAGAGGAGAGGAGAGGAGAGGAGACGAGAGGAGACGAGAGGAGAGGAGAGGAGAGGAGAGGAGAGGAGAGGAGAGGAGAGGAGAGGAGAGGAGAGGAGAGGAGAGGAGAGGAGAGGAGAGGAGAGGAGAGGAGAGGCCGTGTTTAACCAGGTTCATCGCCCATGTTCTCTGTCACCTCTGACTGTGGACCCGCTCTCTGTACATACACTCATTATCACACTCTGTCTGTCTGTCTATCTGTCTGTCCCGCACGCACACATACACACACACATACATACAATACACACACACACACACACACATACATACAATACACACACACAGACACACATACATACAATACACACACACACACATGCACTTTGTGTGTGTGTGTCCTCTCTCTCCCTCTCTGACCCAGCATGTCCTCCGACCATCATCTTAATGGTTCTTTTTTCTACTGCCTTTCTGGGTCAGCTATGCAGCATCATTCTCACTGAGAACCTATCTTACTTTCTTTTCTTCTCTGTCTCTCTGTCTCTCTCTCTCTCTCCCTCCCTCCCTCCCTCCCTCCCTCTCTCTCTCTCTCTCTCTCTCTCTCTCTCTCTCTCTCTCTCTCTCTCTCTCTCTCTCTCTCTCTCTCTCTCTCTCTCTCTCTCTCTCTCTCTCTCTCCTTCACTCTCTCTCTCTCTCTCTCTCTCTCTCTCCCTCTCTCACCTCTATCACCCTTTTTCTCAATCTCTCTCTCGCCATCCTCTCTCTCTCTCTTTCTCTCGTTCTCTCCTTCTTGTGCGTTCTCTGTTTGGCATATATTCTGTTGAAGAGCGTCTATATGTCAGCCATCCACTCACAGAGACAAAGGCACTGAGTTAATTACCCATCATTTAGAGCAGATGGCTGCAGACGATATGTAAATGGCCCTACGTGTGTTTATCGCACGTGCCTGTATGTATGCATCACACATACACACACACACACATACAAAGAGGTCACAGGGTTGTGTGGAACAGGGGGATTGTTGGTTGAATAGTGTTGTCAATTATTTGATTCCTCCCAGATAAATTGTTAATGACTGAAGCCGTAATTATAGGTTGTGGTTTTGTGCAATTACTCACAGCCTCCTTTAAGCCTCTATGCATCCTCAATGTAGATCATGTATGTTAGGTGATCTATATCTTTGAATTGCACTACAAGCTTTTTTATCACCTGATAACTGTGTTGTATCTTCCAAATGAAAATCCAAATGAACATATTTTTTTATTTCTAATTTACACATTTTCACTTTTTATTGTGACTAAATCCCTCAAAACTAGTTTACACATTTCAAGGCTGCATACGTACCACAAAAACAGAATGACCAATTAACCATAAAAAATATTAAGATGTGTTGTTGGTAATTTATTTAACGACTCAAGTTCAAGAGTCTCTCTTCACATTCTAAAGTAGCTCTTTAATTCTGGAAGGGAAGTGAGTTCAGATGTAACCCAAGTTGGGTGTCTTTAACACATGAAGTGAGTTCAGATGTAACCCAAGCTGGGTGTCTTTAATACTACACATGAAGTGTGGAGATGACCGGCACTGGATGCACAGCGAGGGAGTGTAATATATTACACTGTATTCTATCACACAGAAAACCATGATAGAGAGAGAGAGAGAATAAAGAGAAAGAGAGAGAGAGAGAGAGAGAGAGAGAGAGAGAGAGAGAGAGAGAGAGAGAGAGAGAGAGAGAGAGGATCAATAGTACTGCTGGAAACACTCTTCTGCTCTCTGCTTCGCTGCATAAATCAAGCCTTCTCTGCACCAACATTTTTTACAGCAGGATGTATGTTTGTGTCGTGTGTGTCGTGGTGTGTGTGTGTGTGTGTGTGTGTGTGTGTGTGTGTGTGTGTGTGTGTGTGTGTGTGTGTGTTCATGCGTTGGTCTATGGCTATCACACCACTAACTCAGCCCATCCTGGTGAGTCGTTACGTAGCTCTAAAAGTTTGTATTAGCGTTCCACTGTATACTAATAGCATCCGTACCCATCTCTTACTTACCCTATGAAAGCAGTTAGCATTTATACCAATCTTTAACCCTACAAAAGCAGTTAGCATTTAAACCTATCTTTAACCCTATAAAAGCATTTAGCATCTAGGCTAGCAGCTGTTATCGCCTTGCAAGAGCAGGCCTTTATGACAAGGCCATTTCCAGCCATGATATTTCCTTTAAAACGAATATGACGTATCAGACAGACAGCATGTCTTCAGATGGAGAAGTCTTTACCATCCCACAGCAGGAGGTGGTGTTTATAGCTAATATCTGTCATAAGTACTACTGTACATTTGGGCTGTCACAGATGGACTCCTGTTCATTTTGTGGTCATTAAAAACAAATTCATATCTCCTATTTTTCCATTCCACATGAGAAGTTATATAGGTCTTAATGCATTTGTTATAGTGCAATAATTAAATAAATTAGAATAATCTGCAGCTTTTATTTGGAGGTTTAAAAAATGTAGGCGTCCACATTTTGTTTGATAAAATACATTCCATAATTGAATCTAAACATGACAGTATTATATGAAACAAGGTGATGACAGTGAATGAGGGCCATTTAGCTTGACGGTTGCCTCCCTACTGTGTCTTATATTGTGAGCGGCTCATCTATCCACTGCTCATTACCACTGCTATCGAGGCAAAATGACATCACATCTCATACTGCTGATAAAAACACAGCACCTAGAATGCCTCTTCATTTAGAACAGGAGATTTCCATCACCAGGTACATCCCAGAAATGGAATGACTTCGTTCCTAACAATAACAATGATGGTAGACATTTGAAGCTATTTGTGTGAACTTGTTAAATCAGTAAATTGACATTTGTATGAAAATGTTTGTATGAAAAATGTTCCTTATACAAAAAAATACAATACAGATTGTATTTGCTGTAATGATCTGTCTTCAGCTCTCTTTTTCCAAAGCTAATCTATCAATTGTTTTCTAAGAATGAAAGATTATATTTCTGAGAATCTGTCAAATTTATCTGTTGGCATATTTCTCTCGTGAGTCTCATAATATTAACCCCCTCCCCCAACACAAAAAAAAAGTAAGATAAATAACGAATAAATGTACTATCTACTTCCAACAGATCTTTCCACAATTTCAGACCAATTAAATGATTAATGTTGTATTGCAAGCCTATGTGGATGTGTGAAAATGGAACCCACCGTCTCAACAGCGCGCATCAAAACACTGAGGGCCTCTACTGGTAGAGTAGCTGTACTAACTACTATCTCTCTTCTTTTTATCCTCTCTCTGTCTCTGTCTCTGTCTCTGTCTCTGTCTCTGTCTCTGTCTCTGTCTCTGTCTCTCTCTGTCTCTGTATCTGTCTCTCTCTCTCTCTCTCTCTCTCTCTCTCTGTCTCTCTCTGTCTCTGTGTCTCTCTCTGTATCTCTGTCTCTCTCTCTGTCTCTCTCTCTCTGTGTCCCTCTCTGTCTCTGTCTCTCTCTCTGTCTCTGTCTCTGTCTCTGTCTCTGTCTCTGTCTCTGTCTCTGTCTCTGTCTCTCTCTCTGTCTCTCTCTCTCTCTCTCTCTCTGTCTCTGTCTCTGTCTCTGTCTCTGTCTCTGTCTCTGTCTCTCTCTCTCTCTCTCTCTCTCTCTCTCTCTCTCTCTCTCTCTCTCTCTCTCTCTCTCTCTCTCTCTCTCTCTCTCTCTCTCTCTCTCTCTCTCTCTCTCTCTCTCTCTCTCTCTCTCGGTGAGTGCGTGCGGGTGTGTGCCTCTTTGATCTGTCCGACTCCCCCTTTCCCTTTCCAACAGCAGATAGCCATTATACACACTTTGTGTACTGAGACACTTGTCATGCAATGGCTACCTCAGATCCCAGGTGTATCAAAGGTGTGGATTCTACCTCCAGCCCTCCATCCCTCCAACCCTGCAGCGCTGCAGCCCTACCATCCCTCCAGCCCTCCAGTCCTCCAGCCCTCCATCCCTTCATCCATCCATCCCTCCAACCCTGCAGGGCTGCAGCCCACCATCCCTTTATCCCTCCAGCCCTCCAGCCCTCCATCCCTCCAGCCCTCCAGCCCTGCAGACCTGCAGGCCTCCATCCCTCCAGCCCTCCAGCCCTGTAGCCCTCAAGCTTTACAGCCCTCCATCCCTCCAGCCCTCCATCCCTCCATCCCTCCAGCCCTCCATCCCTCCAGCCCTCCAGCCCTCCATCCCTCCAACCTTCCATCCCTCCAGCCCTCCAGCCCTCCAGCCCTCCAGCCCTCCAGCCCTCCAGCCCTCCAGCCCTCCAGCCCTCCAGCCCTCCAGCCCTCCATTCCTCCAGCCCTCGATCCCTAAAGCCCTCCAGCCCTTCAGCCCTCCAGCCCTCCAGCCCTGTAGCCCTCCAACCCTGCAGCCCTCGATCCCTCCAGCCCTCCAGCCCTGTAGCCCTCAAGCTTTACAGCCCTCCATCCCTCCAGCCCTCCAGCCCTTCAGCCCTCCAGCCCTCCAGCCCTGTAGCCCTCCAACCCTGGAGCCCTCGATCCCTCCAGCCCTCCAGCCCTGCAGCCCTTCAGCCCTCCAGCCCTGCCATTAATATGTATGAGAGCCTTGCAGACCCAGTCCACCCTGTGATGTTATTGCAGTAGCGGGGAAGGTCAGTGCCTTCGACAACCCCACACAGACGCGGTATCAAAGCACAGATGTACACACACCACTTTGGCTTGTTTATCAAATAAAATAAAATAAAATGTTATTTGTCACATGCGCCGAATACAACAGGTGAAATGCTTACTTACAAGCGCTTAACCAACAATGCAGTTTTAAGAAAAAGAAGTGTTAAGTAAAAAATGGATAAGTAAAAAATTACAATTAAAAATAATTAAACAGCAGCAGTAAAATAACAGTAGCGAGGCTATATACAGGGGGTACCGGTACAGAGCCAATGTGCAGGGGCACTGGTTAGTCAAGGTAATTGAAGTAATATGTACATGTAGGTGGCGTTAAAGTGACTATGCATAGTTAATAAACAGAGAGTAGTAGCAGCGTAAGATAAGGGGTGGGGGGCGGGGGTGAACAATGCAAATAGTCCGGGTAGCCATTTGATTAGCTGTTCAGGAATCTTATGGCTTTGGGGTAGAAGCTGTTAAGAAGCCTTTTGGACCTAGACTTTGCGCTCCGGTACCGCTTGCCGTGTGGTAGCAGAGAGAACAGTCTATGATTAGGGTGGCTGGAGTCTTTGACAATGTTTAGGGCCTTCCTCTGTCACCGCCTGGTATAGACGTCCTGGATGGCAGGAAGCTTGGCCCCAGTGATGTACTGGGCAGTACGCAGTACCCTCTGTAGTGCCTTGCGGTCGGAGGCCGAGCAGTTGCCATACCATGTCAAATCTTTTGAGTTTCTTGAGGGGGAATAGGCTTTGTCAAACCCTCTTCACGACTATCTTGGTGTGTTTGGACCATGATAGTTTGTTGGTGATGTGGACACCAAGGAACTTGAAGCTCTCAACCTGCTCCACTACAGCCCTGTCGATGAGAATGGGGGCGTGCTCGGTCCTCTTTTTCCTGTAGTCCACAATCATCTCCTTTGTCTTGATCACGTTGAGGGAGAGGTTGTTATCCTGGCACCACACGGCCAGGTCTCTGACCTCCTCCCTATACGCTGTCTCATCGTTGTCGGTGATCAGGCCTAACACTGTTGTGTCGTCGGCAAACTTAATGATGGTGTTGGAGTCGTGCCTGGCCATGCAGTCATGGGTGAACAGGGAGTACAGTAGGGGACTGAGCACGCACCCCTGAGGGGCCCCCGTGGGCCCCTGTGTTGTTACCTACCCTTAGTACCTGGTGGAGGCCCGTCAGGAAGTCCAGGATCCAGTTGCAAAGGGAGGTGTTTAGTCCCAGGGTCCTAAGCTTAGTGATGAGCTTTGAGGGAACTATGGTGTTGAAAACTGAGCTGTAGTCAATGAATAGCATTCTCATCTAGGTGTTCCTTTTGTCTAGGTGGGAAAGGGCAGTGTGGAGTGCAATAGAGATTGCATCATCTGTGGATCTGTTGGGGCGGTATGCAAATTGGAGTGGGTCTAGAGTTTCTGGGATAGGGGTGTTGATGTGAGCCATGACCAGCCTTTCAAAGCACTTCATGGCTACAGACGTGAGTGCTACGGGTCGGTAGTCATTTAGGCAGGTTACCTTAGTGTTCTTGGGCACAGGGACTATGGTGGTCTGCTTGAAACATGTTGGTATTACAGACTCAGTCAGGGACAGGTTGAAAATGTCAGTGAAGACACTTGCCAGTTGTTTAGCGCATGCTTGGAGTACACGTCCTTGTAATCAATCTGGCCCTGTGGCCTTGTGAATGTTGACCTGTTTAAAGGTCTTACTCACATCGGCTACGGAGAGCGTGATCACACAGTCATCCGGAACAGCTGATGCTCTCATGCATGCTTCAGTGTTGCTTGCCTCGAAGCGAGCATAGAAGTAATTTAACTTGTCTGGTAGGCTCGTGTCACTGGGCAGCTCGCGGCTGTGCTTCCCTTTGTAGTGTGTAATAGTTTGCAAGCCCTGCCACATCCGACGAGAGTCGGAGCTGGTGTAGTACGATTAAATCTTAGTCCTGTATTGACTCTTTGCTTGTTTGATGGTTCGTTGGAGGGCATAGCGGGATTTCTTATAAGCATCCAGGTAAGAGTCCTGCTCTACCATTTAGCTCAGGGCGGATGTTGCCTGTAATCCATGGCTTCTGGTTGGGGTATGTACGTACGGTCACTGTGGGGACGACGTCTTCGATTCACTTATTGATGAAGCCAGTGACTGATGTGGTGTACTCCTCAATGCCATCAAAAGAATCCCGGAACATATTCCAGTCTGTGCTAGCAAAACAGTCCTGTAGCTTAGCATCTGCGTCATCTGACCACTTCTTTATTGACCGAGTCACTGGTGCTTCCTGCTTTAGTTTTTGCTTGTAAGCAGGAATCAGGAGGATAGAGTTATGGTCAGATCTCTGTGTGTGGAGTAAAGGTGGTCTGGAGTTTTTTTCCCTCTGGTTGCACATTTAACATGCTGGTAGAAATTATGTTTCCCTGCATTAAAGTCCACGGCCACTAGGAGCACCACCACTGGATGAGTGTTTTCCTGTTTGCTTATGGCCTTATACAGCTCATTGAGTGCGGTCTTCGTGCCAGCATCGGTTTGTGGTGGTAAATAGACAGCTACAAAAAATATAGATGAAAACTCTCTTGGTAAATAGCGTGGTCTACAGCTTATCATGAGATACTCTACCTCAGACGAGTAAAACCTAGAGACTTCCTTAATATTAGATTTTGTGCACCAGCTGTTTTTTACAAATATACATAGACCGCCACCCCTTGTCTTACCGGAGGCGGCTGTTCTATCTTGCCGATGCAGCGTATAGCCCGCCAGCTGTATGTTATCCATGTCGTCGTTTAGCCACGACTCGGTGAAACATAAGATATTACAGTTTTTAATGTCCAGTTGGTAGGATATCTGTGATCGTAGTTCGTCTATTTTGTTATCCAGTGATTGTACATTGCTCAAAAAAATAAAGGGAACACTTAAACAACACAATGTAACTCCAAGTCAATCACACTTCTGTGAAATCAAACTGTCCACTTAGGAAGCAACACTGATTGACAATAAATGTCACATGCTGTTGTGCAAATGGAATAGACAACAGGTGGAAATTATAGGCAATTATCAAGACACCCCCAATAAAGGACTGGTTTTGCAGGTGGTGACCACAGACCACTTCTCAGTTCCTATGCTTCCTGGCTGATGTTTTGGTCACTTTTGAATGCTGGCGGTGCTTTCACTCTAGTGGTAGCATGAGACGGAGTCTACAACCCACACAAGTGGCTCAGGTAGTGCAGCTCATCCAGGATGGCACATCAATGCGAGCTGTGGCAAGAAGGTTTGCTGTGTGGAGGCGCTACCAGGAGACAGGCCAGTACATCAGGAGACATGGAGGAGGCCGTAGGAGGGCAACAACCCAGCAGCAGGACTGCTACCTCCGCCTTTGTGCAAGGAGGAGCAGGAGGAGCACTGCCAGGAGGAGCACTGCCAGAGCCCTGCAAAATGACCTCCAGCAGGCCACAAATGTGCATGTGTCTGCTCAAACGGTCAGAAACAGACTCCATGAGGGTGGTATGAGGGCCCGACGTCCACAGGTGGGGGTTGTGCTTACAGCCCAACACCGTGCAGGACGTTTGTCATTTGCCAGAGAACACCAAGATTGGCAAATTCGCCACTGGCGCCCTGTGCTCTTCACAGATGAAAGCAGGTTCACACTGAGCACATGTGACAGACGTGACAGAGTCTGGAGACGCCGTGGAGAACGTTCTGCTGCCTGCAACATCCTCCAGCATGACCGGTTTGGCGGTTACATCAAAGTTGGATCAGCCTGTAGTGTGGTTTTCCACTTTAATTTTGAGGGTGACTCCAAATCCAGACCTCCATGGGTTAATACATTTGATTTCCATTGATAATATTTGTGTGATTTTGTTGTCAGCACATTCAACTATGTAAAGAAAAAAGTATTTAATACGATTATTTCATTCATTCAGATCTAGGATGTGTTATTTTAGTGTTCCCTTAATTTTTTTGAGCAGTGTACTGGCTAATAGGACTGATGGTAGAGGCAGATTACCCACTCGCCGTCGGATCCTCACAAGGCACCCCGACCTACGTCCCCAATATCTCTGTCTCTTTCTCATGTGAATGACGAGGATTTGGGCCTTGTTGGGTGTCTGAAGAAAATCCTTTGCGTCCGACTCGTTAAAGAAAAAATCTTCGTCCAGTACGAGGTGAGTAATCACTGTCCTGATATCCAGAAGCTATTTTCGGTCATAAGAGACGGTGGTAGAAACGGTGGCAGAAACATTATGTACAAAATAAGTTACAAATAACGCGAAAAAATACACAGAATAGCATAATTGGTTAGGAGCCCATAAAATGGCAGCCATGCCCTCCGGCGCCATTTGGAACACTCCATTTGGAACACTCCATGCGTTTGAAGCTTGGAGGATGACTGGAGTGATACTGTACGAGAGCCAAACAGATGCAAATGTCTTGTTAGTAATGTTCGATTCAGTCACTGTCAAGTCCTGTCATGTATGGGTATAGTAACTAACAATATACTGTATCTCTCAATTCATTTTGGACCAACACCATTCTATAATTTATTGGGAGAATAAATTGTTTTCTCCCACTCTGTACTGTTTCTAAAAGACTCAAAACTCAATCAATCATATGCTATCATCTCTCTAATTTGTGGAGAACCATATTCAAATAATTTGTCTGTGTATGTGTGTGTGTGTGTGGGTTTATGTATGTGTGTTTGTGTGTGTGTGTGTGTGTGTGTGTGTGTGTGTGTGCGTGCGTGCGTGTGTGTGTGTATCAGTGATTCCCTCAGTGTTATTCTCTGGTTGTTATTGTCCTCCTATAACACTGCTCTTTGATCGTGATTGATAGAACCAGGACAGAGAAACAGTAAAGGAACACTGCTCACCGGAACACTGTGGACTGACTCACACCTAGTTCTGTCATTAACTTATAGACTTAAATAACAACAGTATCTATCAACATCTGTCAAAAATATACTTTCTGGTATTGTGGGTGTGATGGGTGAGTTGAAGGAGTCAGGCGCAGGAGGGTAAATCACAAAATAACTGGATTTATTCCGGAAAACAGAGTTACGCAGTAATGCGTCAAAACAGTCCAGTGCGCAAAACAGGCGCACTGGAACCAACAAGGCACACAGGGAAAATAACCTGGCGATACAAAATACACGGAGCTCCACCGAGCTTTACTAACAATCACACACAACGACAAGGGGGCAGAGGGAACACTTATACAGGTACTGATGAGGGGATATGAACCAGGTGTGTGTAATAAACAAGACAAAACAAATGGAATGATGAGATGAGGAGCGGCAGTGGCTAGTGACAACGAACGCTGAAGCCTGCCCGAACAAGGAGAGGAGGCAGCTTCGGACGGAGTCGTGACAATGGGAGATTTTCCCTGAATGTTGTCGTTGATGCTTGCTACCAATCAATACTCTAAATCTGAGATATAGTCACAATAGGACAAATCCTAACTTGAGAGATGAACAAGTTCACTATCGACATCAATGCATGATTTACACAAACACTTGTATGCACATTTCATAAAAGTATATTTGGGCTAGTTTGGGTCTGTGATAGTTTCATGGTGCTAAGACATATATCAAACTTTTTAGAGTGCTGATTTAAGATCAGTTTGGCTGTTTAGATCTTAATAAATAAGGTTACATAGAAAATAAAGACCTGATCCTAGATCAGTACTCTTCTTCTGAGATGCTTGATACATGCAGCCCATGGTATTAAAGATGCAGTCCAGGATCTTAAGCACAACAAATTCATAACATATTGTACAAATTGGATTCCTCACATTTCTAAATGGATGACGTAGTACACAGTTGGATGACGTGGTACACAAAAACTGGGACCCGTTTTGGCTCGTGAGCACCACTTTCAACACTACTGGCTGAAATTATACAAAAGTTCTGGGATATCACTTTAAACCCTATATACAGTAAATCCCATCCCTAGTTCCAGATAGAGAGAATCTGGGGAGACAGCAGGTTGTCGGTGCAGTGGGAGTCTAGGCCTACTGGGACAGTTTCACTACAGTGAAATTTAACCTAAGCAGATTAACCAGAGGCTATGTCAATGTTAATAACCACACTGGTCTCCCGGAGCACTCCCCTAGGGCCTGATGGACATGACAGGGAGGGCGAGAGAGAGGGAGGGAGAGAGAGAGAAAGAGAGAGAGACACAGAACCACAAAGAATTCGGGAAAAAAAATCTAATTTTGATAAACTCCCATATCTATCCCAGTGTGCAATTACAGCAGCAAGATTTGGGACCTGTTGCCACAAGAAAAGGGCAACCAGTGAAGAACAAACACCATTGAAAAATACAACCTATATTTATGTTTATTTATTTACCTTTTTGTACTTTAACTATTTGCACATCATCATAACACTGTATATAGACATAATATGATATTTGAAATGTCTTTATTCTTTTGGAACTTGTGTGAGTGTAATGTTTACTGTACATTTTCTATTGTTTATTTCACTTTTGTTTATTAACTATTTCACTTGCTTTGGCAATGTAAACATGTGTTTCCCATGCCAATAAAGCCCCTTAAATTGAAATTGAATTGAGAGAAAGAGAAAGAGAAAGAGAAAGAGAGGGATGGAGTAGACAGAAAGAGAGAGGGAGCGGGAGAGGGGGGGGAGCGAGGTTAGGGTCTGCTGGGGTGCTCCTAGTGCTGACATCAGCCCCCATGGAGAAATAAGACAAGGAGGTTGGAGGGAAGGAGTCATAGAGGGGGGAGGGGGGAGACATACAGGGGGAGGGGGGAGGGGGTACAACACTTGTAATCGGATCATTGGCTAAAGCGAGTTGAGTGGATGTGATCAATAGAAACTGCACATGCAGCAGAGAGCTCTTAATGACCCTTAATCTCCTTCACATCTGACAGGGAGGGAGTCACAGGAACAGAGGGGCTGCATCACATTTTACACATATTCTCACTTTACGCTCACACACACACAGACACACACACACACACTCTGTCAGGTTTACAGACCACACACCACCAACTTGCACACACACAGACAGATAGACAGACAGACAGACACACCAGCATCGGCGATCACTCGGGGTCGAGTATGATTGTCCTTCTGGTGGGTTCTGCTTGTGGGTCTTCAGATGGCTGAAGAGGTCGATCAGGGAGCCACATATTTTTATGCAGTGTGGGCAAGGGTGAGTGGTGGTGGTGGTGGTGGTTGGGCCTTCTTGGTGAAAAGTCTCTCCTTTCGAAGTTGCCGCCTGTCCTCAGCAGAACGGCGGAGATCTTCCTCGTACCGTGCTACTCCCTCGTGGACAGCTTTCCTCCATGTCCACCTGTCTTTTGTTGTGTCCTCCCAGCTGGAGATGTTCGCCTCCTCCAGGACATTGGTGTTGGTGCGCCTGTCTTCCCAGCTGATCCTCATGATGGCATCTTTGGTGGTGAGACTCCAGTGCTTTAATTAAGGTGCCTGCTGAATGTGGCCCAATGTTTCTGACCCCTACTGTAGTGTGGGAGCACTACTGCTTTGTAGACCAGGATTTTAGTTCTGGCCTGGATGTCGTGATCCTCTAAGACTCTTTTCCTCATTCTTGAGAAGGCTCCACTGGCACAGCTTAGGTGGTAGTGTAT
Organism: Coregonus clupeaformis; assembly: GCF_020615455.1. Classification (NCBI taxonomy): domain Eukaryota; kingdom Metazoa; phylum Chordata; class Actinopteri; order Salmoniformes; family Salmonidae; genus Coregonus; species Coregonus clupeaformis. The sequence goes on along the minus strand of NC_059198.1, from coordinate 23,123,223 downwards.
TTTCGTGTCAATGTCGGCTTTGGAGGAGAGAAGGCTGCCAAGGTGGGTCCACATTTTCAAGAGTGGTAATGTCAACATGTATTGCTGGGGCCGGTGTATTTTTGTCAGGCGGTGGTTGATAGAAGATCTGGGTCTTTTTTAAGTTTAGGGCCAGAGCCAGGAGTATGTCAGACCCAGGAGCATGTCATACCTAGGAGCATATGGAGGCGAAAGAAACGCACACCTATTTAGGCGAGGTGCTGGCTAACGGAGTAGAACACTTGAAAAAGAAAAGGAGAGACGCACACTCTAGGAGCTCAGATGCAATAATTTTATAATCGAATAACCAAAGTTTCGACAGACAATCTGTCTTCATCAGGGTATAATGACAAACACTGCGGGTCACTAGTTTATATAGTGTCAAAGGACACACACAGGTGTCTGTAATCATGGCTGGGTGGGGCCTGATATCATTGGTTAATTCACAGGTAAACAGAACATACAAAAAACATGAATAGATAGCATACGATCATAGATACAACTTGGCTACATAGGCCCACAAACATTTACAATGAATAGCAAAATCACAATAATCACAAGAATGACTTCAAATCAAAGTCTACGTTGAGACCGAAGGGAGCAAGGGTCTTTAAATTAAAGATCCAGGCAGCCTCTCGTTTTAACAATAAGTTGTCAAGGTCACCCTCTCTGCTAGGGAGGGTGACATGTTTGATGCCGATATAACGTAGGGACGAAATCAAGTGGTTCGCTTCCAAAAAGTGTGCTGCAAGTGGGTATGTCGAGATTTTGCACCTAATGGTGCTACGATGCTCCGAGATTCGTACTTTTAATTCGCGCTTTGTTTTACACACATAATTTTTACCACAAGGACAAGTTACAGTGAAGGAAAAAAGTTTTTGATCCCCTGCTGATTTTGTACGTTTGCCCACTGACAAAGACATGATCAGTCTATAATTTTAATGGTAGGTTTATTTGAACAGTGAGAGACAGAATAACAACAAAAAAATCCAGAAAAATGTCAAAAATGTTATAAATTGATTTGCATTTTAATGAGAGAAATAAGTATTTGACCCCTATGCAAAACATGACTTAGTATTTGGTGGCAAAACCCTTGTTGGCAATCAGAGGCCAGACGTTTCTTGTAGTTGGCCACCAGGTTTGCACACATCTCAGGAGGGATTTTGTCCCACTCCTCTTTGAAGATCTTCTCCAAGTCATTAAGGTTTCGAGCCTGACGTTTGGCAACTCGAACCTTCAGCTCCCTCCACAGATTTTCTGACTGGCTAGACCACTCCAGGACCTTAATGTGCTTCTTCTTGAGACACTCATTTGTTGCCTTAGCTGTGTGTTTTGGCTCATTGTCATGCTGGAATACCCATCCACGACCCATTTTCAATGCCCTGGCTGATGGAAGGAGGTTCTCACCCAAGATTTGACGGTACATGGCCCCGTCCATTGTCCCTTTGATGCGGTGAAGTTGTCCTGTCCCCGTAGCAGAAACCCCCCCCCCAAAGCATAATGTTTCCACCTCCATGTTTGACGGTGGGGATGGTGTTCTTGGGGTCATAGGCAGCATTCCTCCTCCTCCAAACACGGCGAGTTGAGTTGATGCCAAAGAGCTCGATTTTTGTCTCATCTGACCACAACACTTTCACCCAGTTCTCCTCTGAATCATTCAGATGTTCATTGGCAAACTTCAGACGGGCCTGTATATGTGCTTTCTTGAGCAGGGGGACCTTGCGGGGCTGCAGGATTTCAGTCCTTCACGGCGTAGTGTGTTACCAATTGTTTTCTTGGTGACTATGGTCCCAGCTGCCTTGAGATCATTGACAAGATCCTCCCGTGTAGTTCTGGGCTGATTCCTCACCGTTCTCATTATCATTGCATCTCCACGAGGTGAGATCTTGCATGGAGCCCCAGGCCGAGGGATATTGACAGTTCTTTTGTGTTTCTTCCATTTGCGAATAATCGCACCAACTGTTGTCACCTTCTCACCAAGCTGCTTGGCGATGGTCTTGTAGCCCATTCCAGCCTTGTGTAGGTCTACAATCTTGTCCCTGACATCCTTGGAGAGCTCTTTGGTCTTGGCCATGGTGGAGAGTTTGGAATCTGATTGATTGATTGCTTCTGTGGACAGGTGTCTTTTATACAGGTAACAAGCTGAGATTAGGAGCACTCCCTTTAAGAGTGTGCTCCTAATCTCAGCTCGTTACCTGTATAAAAGACACCTGGGAGCCAGAAATCTTTCTGATTGAGAGGGGGTCAAATACTTATTTCCCTCATTAAAATGCAAATCAAATTATAACATTTTTGACATGCGTTTTTCTGGATTTTTTTGTTGTTATTCTGTCTCTCACTGTTCAAATAAACCTACCATTAAAATTATAGACTGATCATAATAATATCATTGTCATCATCATGTCTTTGTCAGTGGGCAAACGTACAAAATCAGCAGGGGATCAAATACTTTTTTCCCTCACTGTATAAGATAAATAACTGCCCTAGTGGAGCATGTAATACCACCATTGATTGGGATCTGTTTCCCTGTTTGGGGGTGTTTGAAGTATCTACATTTGTAAGTTCCATTGCATTGAGCGCAGCCATTACACTTGTCGTTTCCATCCGGTAGAGGCGCAAATAGACGTTGTGCAGGGATATTTAGAGGTGGTAAATCAGAGTTTACCAATTGATCTCTGAGATTTCTGCCCTGTCAGAATACGACCAAGGGAGGGTCAGAAAACACATTACCGCTCTGTCATCGGATCTTAGAATGTGCCAATGTTTGTGAACGATTCCCTTAATTTGTTCAGAGCCCTTTGAATAGCGTGTAGTTAGAACGCAATAATGCTTCTTTTTGCGAGACTGTCCTTGAAAGAGATCAAGTCTCAATTTGTTTTGAATTTTCTCAATGGCAGTATTAATCTGACCATTTTTGTACCCCCTCTGTACCCAGGAGCATGTCATACCCAAGAGCATTTCATACCCAGAAGCATGTCAGACCCAGGAGCATGTCAGACCCAGGAGTATGTCAGACCCAGGAGTATGTCAGACCCAGGAGCATGTCAGACCCAGGAGTATGTCAGACCCAGGAGCATGTCAGACCCGGGAGAATGTCAGACCCAGGAGCATGTCAGACCCAGGAGCATGTCAGACCCAGGAGTTTGTCAGACCCAGGAGCATGTCAGACCCAGGAGTATGTCAGACCCAGGAGTATGTCAGACCCAGGAGCATGTCAGACCCAGGAGTATGTCAGACCCAGGAGTATGTCAGACCCAGGAGCATGTCAGACCCAGGAGCATGGCAGACCCAGGAGAATGTCAGACCCAGGAGCATGTCAGACCCAGGAGAATGTCAGACCCAGGAGCATGTCAGACCCGGGAGTATGTCAGACCCAGGAGCATGTCAGACCTAGGAGCATGTCAGACCCAGGAGCATGTCAGACCCAGGAGCATGTCAGACCCAAGGTCCTCTTCTGAGTGGGCAGTGATGTCATTATCATCTGCATACTGAAGCTCCACATTGGAAGTGTTGATGAGTTTGCTCTTGGCCTTCAATCTGTTGAGGTTAAAGAGTTTGCAGATAGACAAACAGACAGACAGACTCTCTCACACACACACACATATACACACACACACACACACATACACACACACCAACCCAACTCTCCTGACTCCTAGCCTGCTAGTATTTTATTTATCTGCATTTAATTTAATTTCAAATGCATTGTATTTCAGACCCCTCACAGTCATGGCCACCACCAGCCTCAATTCCAATCTCCCTGCTAGCACACATCCCAACACAGAAGATGCCTCTCCATTTCCCGCCGGGCTACTACCACTCCACAGGAGGCTGCTGAGGGGAGGATGGCTCATAATAATGGCTGGAACAGAGCGTTCCACCTCCTGTGTACCACTGTCATATCAATAGGAGGGACAGGAAGCAATGACGTCATCACTACGCTGCCTCCCATCGTGATGTACAGTACTACTCAGGCTCCAAGCCCCTTGACTAGTCCTGCTGAACTCACATCCCATCCACACTTCCTGTCTGAAGACTCAATCTGTCCCTGCTCTGGATTAAAGATACATGGTGGTGGGTCAACTGTGGTGGGCAATGTTGGGCCACCGCCTGTTCTAATATGCAGATAGAAATCTGGTGAAGTAAATACACTGGGAGTCCAGGACTGCATCCTAAATGGCACCCTATTCCCTACATATCGCACTACTTTTGACTAGAGCCCTATGGGCCCTTGTCAAAAGTAGTACACTATGTAGGGAATAGGGTGCCATTTGGGACGCAGCCCAGGTCTTGCTCTCTCACCTCTAGCTCATAAATAAAAGAGGAGGGCAGAGCAGCAGAAAGGCATCAACCTGACACCTTAGGGCAGAGCAGAGCTGTGTGGATAGGCAGAGTTAATAATGATGGCCTGGACATGTTGAAGTCTCCTGAAATAACCATCCTACCTACCTGGAGACCGAATACAAGTGTGTGTGTCTGAAATGGGCTCTGGGCAAACTTTTGGGCTCTGGGCAAAACTACTGTAGTGTACTATATGGAGATTGTGGAATAGGGTGTCATTTGAGAGTCACAGGGAGTAGCCGAGAGAAGGATTCTGGGGTGACAATTGAATGAACTGTTATTAGAACTGAGAGTAATGTGATCGTTGGCAGCGTTATTACAGTGTTCTCATTAGTTCTCACAGTGAAATGGATACAGTCATGTAGAAATGACACGGGAGACATATTGATTAGGATGACATGGCAAGTTTCTGTTGAATCACACTGGTAAATGTTGTTAAGGCCAGTGGTGGTGGTGTGTTGGTATATCAGGGAAGGTTATCAATGATATATATATATAAATATGTTTTCTACAGGCTATGGAAAGTCATGCAGTCTGTCTGAAAGATTTGAGATAATATTCCTTTCAGTTTTTCTTCAAATCATAAAGACAAATGTGTGACTTTTTGACTAGAAATGAATTCATAAGAGACACACAAAGAGATTCAGAGATTAAAGATTCTGTTTATGAAAAAGTTTACAAAACTCCATCTAAACTTGCAATAACATCAGATATAGACTCATTCCTTATGATGTTTGTGATTTGTTATTCCATTTCTGTTTCTCTATTTGTTAGTTTGCATTTGAGACTCAAGGCCACATGCTGTGAAAACTAAAAGCTGTGAATGGAATATTAACAAGCAGAGAGTGTACTAGAGGGGCCTGTCCTAATTTACAGAGTAGCAGAGAGAAAGGCAGCTAAACATTGGAGTCTTCTTCTGTTCGTGTCACAGAGGGTGCCTCCCCATGAAGACTAGCAGAAATACACCTCAGATATGAGTGCACTTGCTCTTTTGCTGTTTTGGGAAGATGTGGTCCTCTGTAGCTCAATTGGTAGAGCATGGCGCTTGTAACGCCAGGGTAGTGGGTTCGATCCCATACGTAAAAATGGGTTCGATCCCATACGGACCTCCCATACGTAAAAATGTATGCAAATGTGACTGTAAGTCACTTTGGATAAAAGCGTCTGCTAAATGGCATATTATTATATATATATATGTATTTTATTTTATTTTTTTTTGGGGGGGGGGGGGGTAGATCAGCTTAATATTGCAGATAGATTGTAACTTCCATCAATGTAATTGTCTGCATCACTTCCAATCCCCCATACAGTGAGGAAAAAAAGTATTTAGTCAGCCACCAATTGTGCAAGTTCTCCCATTTAAAAAGATGAGAGAGGCCTGTAATTTTCATCATAGGTACACGTCAACTATGACAGACAAATTGAGAGAAAAAAATCCAGAAAATCACATTATAGGATTTTTTATGAATTTATTTGCAAATTATGGTGGAAAATAAGTATTTGGTCACCTACAAACAAGCAAGATTTCTGGCTCTCACAGACCTGTAACTTCTTCTTTAAGAGGCTCCTCTGTCCTCCACTCGTTACCTGTATTAATGGCACCTGTTTGAACTTGTTATCAGTATAAAAGACACCTGTCCACAACCTCAAACACTCACACTCCAAACTCCACTATGGCCAAGACCAAAGAGCTGTCAAAGGACACCAGAAACAAAATTGTAGACCTGCACCAGGCTGGGAAGACTGAATCTGCAATAGGTAAGCAGCTAGGTTTGAAGAAATCAACTGTGGGAGCAATTATTAGGAAATGGAAGACATACAAGACCACTGATAATCTCCCTCGATCTGGGGCTCCACGCAAGATCTCACCCCGTGGGGTCAAAATGATCACAAGGACGGTGAGCAAAAATCCCAGAACCACATGGGGGGACCTAGTGAATGACCTGCAGAGAGCTGGGACCAAAGTAACAAAGCCTACCATCAGTAACACACTATGCCGCCAGGGACTCAAATCCTGCAGTACCAGACGTGTCCCCCTGCTTAAGCCAGTACATGTCCAGGCCTGTCTGAAGTTTGCTAGAGTGCATTTGGATGATCCAGAAGAGGATTGGGAGAATGTCATATGGTCAGATGAAACCAAAATAGAACTTTTTGGTAAAAACTCAACTCGTCGTGTTTGGAGGACAAAGAATGCTGAGTTGCATCCAAAGAACACCATACCTACTGTGAAGCATGGGGGTGGAAACATCATGCTTTGGGGCTGTTATTTTTGTTATTGACCAAATATTTATTTTCCACCATAATTTGCAAATAAATTCATAAAAAATCCTACAATGTGATTTTCTGGATTTTTTTTCTCATTTTGTCTGTCATAGTTGACGTGTACCTATGATGAAAATTACAGGCCTCTCTCATCTTTTTAAGTGGGAGAACTTGCACAATTGGTGGCTGACTAAATACTTTTTTCCCCCACTGTACACACACACATACATACATACATACACATACATATCCTTTAAAAATATATATATATATTCCCCTTTATTACTTTCCAACCCCGCCACCCTTTCCCCACTTGGAGTAAACTAGTGAACAACAACGCCTAGGCCTCTACTTCCAGTCCATACCCACTATCTACATTTTATGGACACAGTCAATTTGACAGTAATTACATTTTGTTTGTTCTTTCTCCTGAACTTCTTCTACTCTCAACCTCTCTGATCATTTTCATGATGTCCATCCGGTTTGCTTCTATATGCCATATCTTTCTAACTGTGCTCCTTCACAAAAGCTCCCAAGCTACAACCCATACACTTATTATGGACACAGCGTGCCTACGTTATTAGTTATCTTGTTATTGTTTGTTGTTAGTTGTTATTAGTCCCATCCTTCAATTCCATTCAACACCTCTCATCTATATTTTAACACCATCCATATAGGATTTATATTTGCCATATGTATTTCAACTGTACTGTGATGTCTTACAAAAGTTCTGAACCTTTCTATTCTCATTGTTTCTACAGATTGTGAATTGAAAATAAAAAAATGTTGCTAATAGTATTATTATGTTATTGATCGATTGACTATGACTTTTCAGATCACCCAGTAGTGCTATCTGCAGGGTTAGCTCCAGGTAAATATTGCAATCCTTTAGCCATTCCTGGACCTGTGTCCAAAAACAAGCTACAAATGGACAGTACCAAAACAAATGATCTAATGATTCTGTCTCTTCGCAGCAAAATCTGCAGAGCTGGGAAGATTGTATCCCCCATATAAATAACATTCTATTGGTAGCAAGAATTTTATATAATAATTTAAATTGAAAGATTCTAAGTTTTGAATCCGGTGTCGTTTTGCGTATCAGTTCATAAACACTATGACATGGGACCGGTACGTCAAAAATCTCTTCCCAACTATTTTGCAATCTATATGGGACGGCTGTCAATCCTTTGGTCCTTAAATGAAACTGATATACCTTTTTATTTATCACAGTTTTCCTTAACCAATTATGTTCTTTAATGCAAGGCCGGCAGACAAGTCTCTTACTTTCTCCTCCTTCCACTTTCCTCTTCCATTTTTGCGGTAAGGCTGCAATTATTTGGTTGTAATTTTGGGTAGAGTAGACATTTCCATATGTTTTTGTTAGCTGCATGTGCGACATAACTCCACCAGTCCTACCGATGATATCATTTACAAAGATTATACCTTTTTTAAACATTTTCTCAAAAAAAAAAGGTTTTTTGTCAATTAGTATATTTGAGTTTAACCACAATATTTGTTGCATTATTTGTTCTGTCGTTTCTGGAGGATTAAATTGAAATTGCCTACCAACGTTCTATGGCTTGTTTTAGAAATAGTGATATCTGGGAGATAATTTCCTTTCCAAATAACTGAAAGTGAGAGATTGTAATCTGAATAAAGGGAAAGGGCCATTCTTGAACATTGGGTGAGACAATCTTACTAATTTGCTAGAGAACCAGTTCGGATTTAAGTAGAACTTTTGTATGACTGAAGCTTTTAGTGATAGGTCTAATGCTTTAATATGTAATCATTTCTGTCCTCCGAATTCATATTCATTATATAAATAGGCCCATTTAATTTTGTCTGGCTTGCCGTTCCAAATAAAATTGAATATTTTTTTCTCATATAATTTTAAAAACTGTTCGCTAGGCGTAGGCAAGACCATAAGCAAATAGGTAAACTGGGATAATACTAAAGAGTTAATCAGGGTGATTTTTCCACAAATTGACAGGCACCCACCTTTCCATGGTAGCAAGATCTTATCTATTTTTGCTAACTTTCTATTATAATTTATTGAAGTGAGATCATTTATTTCCTTTGGGATATGTATTCCGAGTATATCCACATCACAATCAGACCATTTTATTGGTAAACTACATGGCAATGTAAAAATTGTATTTTTTATTGATCCAATACGTAATATAGTACATTTGTCATAATTTGGTTGTAATCCAGAGAGGTTAGAAAATGTATCTAGATCCTCTATGAGGCTGTGGAGTGATTCTAGTTGTGGATTTAAAAGAAAACATGAATCATCAGCGTACAATGATACCTTTGTTTTTAAGCCCTGGATTTCTAATCCCCTGATATTATTGTTGGATCTGATTTTAATAGCTAACATCTCGATGGCCACAATAAATAGATATGCCGATAGTGGACAACCTTGTTTCACTCCTCTTGACAGTTTAAAACTTTCGGAGAAATAGCCATTATTTACTATTTTACACCTAGGGTTACTATACATGATTTTGACCCATTTTATAAGAGATTCACCAAAATTGAAATGCTCCAGGCATTTATATATAAACCCCAGTCATACTTTATCAAATGCCTTTTCGAAGTCTGCTATGAATAGCAGGCCTGGTTTCTCCGATTTTCCATAATGTTCTATTGTTTCCAATACTTGCCTTATATTACAGTGGGGAAAAAAAGTATTTAGTCAGCCACCAATTGTGCATGTTCTCCCACTTAAAAAGATGAGAGAGGCCTGTCATTTTCATCATAGGTACACGTCAACTATGACAGACAAATTGAGAATTTTTTTTCCAGAAAATCACATTGTAGGATTTTTAATGAATTTATTTGCAAATTATGGTGGAAAATAAGTATTTGGTCACCTACAAACAAGCAAGATTTCTGGCTCTCACAGACCTGTAACTTCTTCTTTAAGAGGCTCCTATGTCCTTCACTCGTTACCTGTATTAATGGCACCTGTTTGAACTTGTTATCAGTATAAAAGACACCTGTCCACAACCTCAAACAGTCACACTCCAAACTCCACTATGGTCAAGACCAAAGAGCTGTCAAAGGACAACAGAAACAACATTGTAGACCTGCACCAGGCTGGGAAGACTGAATCTGCAATAGGTAAGCAGCTTGGTTTGAAGAAATCAACTGTGGGAGCAATTATTAGGAAATGGAAGACATACAAGACCACTGATAATCTCCCTCGATCTGGGGCTCCACGCAAGATCTCACCCCGTGGGGTCAAAATGATCACAAGAACGGTGAGCAAAAATCCCAGAACCACACGGGGGGACCTAATGAATGACCTGCAGAGAGCTGGGACCAAAGTAACAAAGCCTACCATCAGTAACACACTACTCCGCCAGGGACTCAAATCCTGCATTGCCAGACGTGTCCCCCTGCTTAAGCCAGTACATGTCCAGGCCCGTCTGAAGTTTGCTAGAGTGCATTTGGATGATCCAGAAGAGGATTGGGAGAATGTCATATGGTCAGATGAAACCAAAATATAACTTTTTGGTAAAAACTCAACTCATCGTGTTTGGAGGACAAAGAATGCTGAGTTGCATCCAAAGAACACCATACCTACTGTGAAGCATGGGGGTGGAAACTTCATGCTTTGGGGCTGTTTTTCTGCAAAGGGACCAGGACGACTGATCCGTGTAAAGGAAAGAATGAATGGGGCCATGTATCGTGAGATTTTGAGTGAAAACCTCCTTCCATCAGCAAGTGCATTGAAGATGAAACGTGGCTGGGTCTTTTAGCATGACAATGATCCCAAACACACCTCCCCGGGCAACGAAGGAGTGGCTTCGTAAGAAGCATTTCAAGGTCCTGGAGTGGCCTAGCCAGTCTCCAGATCTCAACCCCATAGAAAATCTTTGGAGGGAGTTGAAAGTCCGTGTTGCCCAGCGACAGCCCCAAAACATCACTGCTCTAGAGGAGATCTGCATGGAGGAATGGGCCAAAATACCAGCAACAGTGTGTGAAAACCTTGTGAAGACTTACAGAAAACGTTTGACCTGTGTCATTGCCAACAAGGGGTATATAACAAAGTATTGAGAAACTTTTGTTATTGACCAAATACTTATTTTCCACCATAATTTGCAAATAAATTCATAAAAAATCCTACAATGTGATTTTCTGGAATTTCTTTTCTCATTTTGTCTGTCATAGTTGACATGTACCTATGATGAAAATTACAGGCCTCTCTCATCTTTTTAAGTGGGAGAACTTGCACAATTGGTGGCTGACTAAATACTTTTTCCCCCCACTGTATCTCCAATGTATCTTCCATGTAAAAAACCTGTCTGATTAGAATGAATAATATCCGACAATACCTTTTTAATTCTATGCGCTATACATTTTGCTAGAATTTTTGCATCACAACACTGAAGTGTAAGGGGCCTACAATTTTTTAAATGGACTGGATCTTTATATTTTACACTTGTATCCTGTTTCAGTAATAATGAGATCAGACCTTCTTCTTGAGTGTCAGGTAATCTACCATTTACATAGGAGTGGTTAAAACATGCTAATAGCGGTCCTCTTAGTATATCAAAAAAGGTTTGGTATACTTTGACTGGTATGCCATCCAACCCTGGAGTTTTCACAGACTTAAAGTCTTTAATTGCATCCAGAAGTTCCTCCTCTGTAATTTCACCTTCACATGAGTCTTTCTGTTTGGCTGTTAATTTTACATTATCAATAGAAAAAAATCTCTACAATTAGCTTCAGTTAGAGGAGATGGAGGCGACTGAAACGAAAACATATGCTTAAAGTACCTTGTTTCCTCCTTCAAAATATCATTTGGTGAATCATGGGTTACTCCGTCAATTGTAACCAATTTCATTAAATTATTTTTGGTAGCATTCCTATGTTGAAGACAAAAAAATAATTTGGTGCATTTTTCCCAATATTCTATCCAGTTTGCTTTATTTTTATAATATATTACACTTGATCTTTCTTGAATAAGTTTCTACATTTCTTTTTGTTTTTCCTCTAATTTATTCTGAGCCTCTATGTTACAGTTTTTATTGCCATCTATCTGTTCTGTTAGACTTTCTATTTCCTTTGTTAGTATAAACTATTTTGACCTAAATTGCTTTTGTTTTCGAGATGAGTACAGAATTGCATGGCCTCTAAAGGCACATTTAAAGGTGTCCCATACAATAAGGGGATTTGCTGTACCTATGTTATGTCGGAAAAAGTATATTATATATTATTATTATATTATTATTACATTTTTGTGGTCAACATTTTAATCATTTTCACAACTCTGCATTTATGTAGAATAGAGGGCAACAATGTGAGAAGACAATATAAACACAGACAAAACAACCAAAGAGCCACAAGTGGAGTGTACGCACAGTTCAATTACAGTTGCATTGAATATCTGATTCATCACTGCAGTTGTCGAGGCATTACAAGAGAGTGATAGTATAAATGCCAGACTCTCATGTCTGTCTTATTTTGTGTAGCATGATGACATCTTCAATGCTGTGATCTATATCATATCATTACTGTATGTTGGAGAGCATGTTCAGGCTCCACTTTCAATTCAAAGATAATGATATAACCATGGCAATGCAGATAGCATGTCAGCATGCCTAGAGGGAATCTACACATTAGTGTTACTCAAAGCACCATTCCAAAAAATAGGACATCAAATTCCATGGATTCATTCAATCAGGGTTGGAATTACTCATTGTTCCTTTGTGGGGTGCTCTGAACATAGTAGAATGAACCAATGGTAATATTATGAATGGTTATGGGGATTGGGGTGCCCATAGGGGTGCCCACATGGATACTTCAATGCTTACTGGGGGGTTCCTGATTGAGTATTTTGGTATTTTATTAGGATCCCCATTAGCTGTTGCAAAAGCAGCAGCTACTCTTCCTGGGATCCACACCAAACATGAAACATGACATAATACAGAACATTAACAGACCAGAACAGCTCAAGGACAGAACTACATACATTTAAAACGTCACACATAGCCTACATATTAATACATACACACAAAATATCTAGGTCAAATAGGGGAGAGGCATTGTGCCGTGAGGTGTTACTTTATCTGTTTTTTTAAACCAGGTTTGCTCTTCACTTGAGCAATCTGAGATGGAAGGGAGTTCCATGCAATCATGGCTCTATATAATACTGTACGTTTTCTTGATTTTGTTCTGGATTTGGCGACTATGAAAAGACCCCTGGTGGCATATCTGGTGGGGTAAGTGTGTGTGTCAGAGCTGTGTGTAAGTTGACAATGCAAACAATTTCTAATTTTCAAGACATTAATGTTTCTTATAAAAAGAAGAAGTGATGCAGTCAGTCTCTCCTCTACTTTTAGCCAAGAGAAACTGGCATGCATAGGATTGATATTAGCCCTCTGATTACAGTGAAGAGCAAGACGTGCCACCTTGTTCTGTGCCAGATGCAGTTTTTCTAGGTCCTTCTTTGCAGCACCTGACCATATGACTGGGCAATAATCAATTTAAGATAAAACTAGAGCCTGCAGGACTTGCTTTGTGGAGTGTGGTGCCAAAAAAGCAGAGCATCTCTTTATCACGGACAGACCTCTCCCCATCTTTACAACCATTGAATCAATATGTTTTGACCATGACAGTTTACAATCCAAGGTAACACCAAGTAATTTAGTCTCCTGAACTTGCTCAACAGCCACATCATTCATTATCAGATTCAGCTGAAGTCTAGAACTTATGGAATGATTTGTACCAAATACAATGCTCTTAGATTTAGAGATGTTCAGGACTAGTTTATTACTGGCCACCCATTCTAAAACTGACTGCAACTCTTTGATTAAGGTTGCAGTGATTTCACTAGCTGTGGTTGCTGACGCATATAGGGTTGAATCATCAGTATACATAGACACTAGTAAAAACAGAAAAGAGTAGCGGGCCAAGAGAGCTGCCCTGCAGTACACCATACTTTACATGTGTACACCATACAAACCCTCTGTGTTCTATTAGATAGATAGCTCTAAATCCATGATATGGCAGAGGTTGAAAAGCAGCGTCTGGATGCTCCTCATTACACACCTCAGACCAAAAAACATGGACATCAGTACAAAACTTTTTGTATGATCTCTTATACACTATTTTAGGCCTAGCCTTTGGAGTTTTGACTTTTCTAGATATGGCCAATCTATTATGGTTAGTACATCCAATAGGTATTGATACAGCTTTAGAGCAGAGTGCTGCAGTATTGATAAAAAGGTGATCAATACATGTGGATGATATACAGTGGGGAAAAAAAGTATTTAGTCAGCCACCAATTGTGCAAGTTCTCCCACTTAAAAAGATGAGAGAGGCCTGTAATTTTCATCATAGGTACACGTCAACTATGACAGACAAATTGAGGAGAAAAAATCCAGAAAATCACATTGTAGGATTTTTAATGAATTTATTTGCAAATTATGGTGGAAAATAAGTATTTGGTCACCTACAAACAAGCAAGATTTCTGGCTCTCACAGACCTGTAACTTCTTCTTTAAGAGGCTCCTCTGTCCTCCACTCGTTACCTGTATTAATGGCACCTGTTTGAACTTGTTATCAGTATAAAAGACACCTGTCCACAACCTCAAACACTCACACTCCAAACTCCACTATGGCCAAGACCAAAGAGCTGTCAAAGGACACCAGAAACAAAATTGTAGACCTGCACCAGGCTGGGAAGACTGAATCTGCAATAGGTAAGCAGCTTGGTTTGAAGAAATCAACTGTGGGAGCAATTATTAGGAAATGGAAGACATACAAATCAAATCAAATCAAATTTTATTGGTCACATGCGCCGAATACAACAGGTGCAGACATTACAGTGAAATGCTTACTTACAGCCCTTAACCAACAGTGCATTTATTTTAAACAAAAAAAGTAAGAATAAAACAACAACAAAAAAAGTGTTGAGAAAAAAAGAGCAGAAGTAAAATAAAGTGACAGTAGGGAGGCTATATATACAGGGGGTACCGTTGCAGAGTCAATGTGCGGGGGCACCGGCTAGTTGAGGTAGTTGAGGTAATATGTACATGTGGGTAGAGTTAAAGTGACTATGCATAAATACTTAACAGAGTAGCAGCAGCGTAAAAAGGATGGGGTGGGGGGGCAGTGCAAATAGTCCGGGTAGCCATGATTAGCTGTTCAGGAGTCTTATGGCTTGGGGGTAGAAGCTGTTGAGAAGTCTTTTGGACCTAGACTTGGCACTCCGGTACCGCTTGCCGTGCGGTAGCAGAGAGAACAGTCTATGACTAGGGTGGCTGGAGTCTTTGACAATTTTGAGGGCCTTCCTCTGACACCGCCTGGTATAGAGGTCCTGGATGGCAGGAAGCTTTGCCCCAGTGATGTACTGGGCCGTACGCACTACCCTCTGTAGTGCCTTGCGGTCAGAGGCCAAGCAGTTGCCATACCAGGCGGTGATGCAACCAGTCAGGATGCTCTCGATGGTGCAGCTGTAGAATTTTTTGAGGATCTGAGGACCCATGCCAAATCTTTTTAGTCTCCTGAGGGGAATAGGCTTTGTCGTGCCCTCTTCACGACTGTCTTGGTGTGTTTGGACCATGATAGTTCGTTGGTGATGTGGACACCAAGGAACTTGAAGCTCTCAACCTGTTCCACTACAGCCCCGTCGATGAGAATGGGGGCGTGCTCAGTCCTCTTTTTTTTTTCAAGACCACTGATAATCTCCCTCAATCTGGGGCTCCACGCAAGATCTCACCCTGTGGGGTCAAAATGATCACAAGAACGGTGAGCAAAAATCCCAGAACCACACGGGGGGACCTAGTGAAGACCTGCAGAGAGCTGGGACCAAAGTAACAAAGCCTACCATCAGTAACACACTACGCCGCCAGGGACTCAAATCCTGCAGTGCAAGACGTGTCCCCCTGCTTAAGCCAGTACATGTCCAGGCCCGTCTGATGTTTGCTAGAGTGCATTTGGATGATCCAGAAGAGGATTGGGAGAATGTCATATGGTCAGATGAAACCAAAATATAACTTTTTGGTAAAAATTCAACTCGTCGTGTTTGGAGGACAAAGAATGCTGAGTTGCATCCAAAGAACACCATACCTACTGTGAAGCATGGGGGTGGAAACATCATGCTTCGGGGCTGTTTTTCTGCAAAGGGACCAGGACGACTGATCCGTGTAAAGGAAAGAATGAATGGGGCCATGTATCGTGAGATTTTGAGTGAAAACCTCCTTCCATCAGCAAGGGCATTGAAGATGAAACGTGGCTGCGTCTTTCAGCATGACAATGATCCCAAACACACCGCCCGGGCAACGAAGGAGTGGCTTCGTAAGAAGCATTTCAAGGTCCTGGAGTGGCCTAGCCAGTCTCCAGATCTCAACCCCATAGAAAATCTTTGGAGGGAGTTGAAAGTCCGTGTTGCCCAGCGACAGCCCCAAAACATCACTGCTCTAGAGGAGATCTGCATGGAGGAATGGGCCAAAATACCAGCAACAGTGTGTGAAAACCTTGTGAAGACTTAAAGAAAACGTTTGACCTGTGTCATTGCCAACAAAGGGTATATAACAAAGTATTGAGAAACTTTTGTTATTGACCATTAAAAATCCTACAATGTGATTTTCTGGATTTTTTTTCTCATTTTGTCTGTCATAGTTGACGTGTACCTATGATGAAAATTACAGGCCTCTCTCATCTTTTTAAGTGGGAGAACTTGCACAATTGGTGGCTGACTAAATACTTTTTTCCCCACTGTAGTTCCTGTAGTGTTTGTAAACACCCTGGTAGGTTGATTAATAACCTGAACCAGATTACAGGCACTGGTTACAGTGAGCCGCTTCCTCTTGAGCGGACAGCTTGATGAAAACAGAAAATAGACCTTTCTGTTAACATCACACACATGATCAAGCATTGCACACATATTATCCACATAATGGATGTTAGCACTTGGTGGCCTATAGCAGCACCCTAAAATAAGAGACTTTAGATGAGGTAGGTGAACGTGCAACCACAACACTTCAACAGCATTAGAGATGAGATCCTCTCTAAAATTTACAGGAATATGGCTCTGAACATATACAATAACACCTCCCCCATAGGCATTCCTGTCTCTTTTTTAAATGTTATATCCCTGTATTGCTACTGCTGTATCATCAAAGTAATTATCTAAGTGAGTCTCAGAGATGGCCAATATATGAATGTTATCTGATTTTATCAAGTTATTGATTTCATAAACCTTATTTCAAATTCTACATATATTTTTAGCCCTTTCCTGGGTAGCTAATCGAAGGTAGACATCATATGAAGGGGGAAAAAAACCCAAAGCATAACAAGAACATTGTTTGGCTAATAGAGTCACTTTAACTCTACCCACATGTACATATTACTTCAACTACCTCAACTAGCCGGTGCCCCCGCACATTGACTCTGCACCGGTACCCCCCTGTATATATAGCCTCCCTACTGTCACTTTATTTTTACTTCTGCTCTTTTTTTTCTCAACACTTTTTTTTGTTGTTGTTGTTTTATTTTTACTTCTTTTGTTTAAAATAAATGCACTGTTGGTTAAGGGCTGTAAGTAAGCATTTCACTGTAATGTCTGCACCTGTTGTATTCGGCGCATGTGACCAATAAAATTTGATTTGATTTGATTTGATTTGGTGTATGTGTGTGTGTGCGATGTGGCGCTGAAGCTACAGACCTGGAAGCTAAGCTCTCTCACTCCTCCCAGACTTTTGGGAGGGAGGGTGGACAATGAGCCTGTCGTAGCGGATGTAAGCAATATCCCCATGCTCTCTGGCAGCTTTCATGGCTAGGATAAGTTATTTCCGCCTCTAGCGCACAGCTTCCGAGTAGTCCTCGTTAAGGAAGATGTTGGTTCCTCTTAAGTTCTTGGCTCTCTCCAGAACAGCCATCTTATCCTTAAACCTTAGGAACTTGACCACTATCAGCCTGGGTCTGTCACCTGGGCTGGTTACAGGTTTTCCAGACGTGTGGGCGCTCTCCACCTCAATCTTCCAATGATCCATCTGCAGTGTTTTAGTGATAATTTTTCGTACTTTCTCCTCATGTGAAGACTCTGGTATGCCATCCACAACGATGTTATTCCTCCTGGATTGTCCCTCTACATAGTCTGTTTTCCCAGTCATTGTTAATAATGATTCACAGACAGTGCTGATGTCATCTCGCGTGGACTTGTTGTCATATTGCTGCAAGTCTCTTTCAGGACATCCACCACTCCATCAAGATATGTAACTTTCAAAATACAGAAATCATCACCGTATGATGCATTTTGCATCATAGGATGCAAAATGCATCATACAGGGATTTATTTTGAAAGTTACATATCTTGAAAACTTGATTGCTGACAAGTAAAACATTTTGGGACTATGTTAACAATGGACTAATGAAACAAATACCAAAATATAGTTTTTGGGTGGAGTTTCCCTTTAAGATCCTTGACCTCTCTGGTCCATTCTTTTGTTAGTTGAGGCCATCAGTATTTGGACAAAGCTCTTGAAGCTATTTTCCGGTTGTTGTAACAAATGCTTGTAGAACCCTTTTTGTTCATTTAAAAGATCCTTCCCCTGTGATAGAGAAAAACTGTCCTCTCCGTTACTCTCCACCGGCTTTGGATGTCATGGTAGCAAACGTAGGCTAACGCTGGTACTCCACGCAGTTCTAGACGGCAGGTTGCAGGGTAGATAGAAACAGCAACAAACAGCAGGGATTTAGACAGCCACAAGCCCGGGACAATCCGCAGTCCCAGCCACAAGGGCTAACCACGTCGCGGGCTGAGTTCAACCTTTCAGGAAACATTGCTAGCTTGATAGCTAGTTAGCAGCTAGGCTACCTGCTATGCCAAGCATCTTTTCAGACTTTTGGTTGGCAGGATCCCTGGACAGATAGCAGCGGTCCCAGCAACTGATGCTAACCACGGCGTAGGATCCAAATTCAAAAGGTAGCTAATAACCAAACTTTTTGAATAGAACACTTTTTCTGAGATTTTCAAAACTTTTAAAACAACAAACCGAGCTCTCCCTCGGTATTGGGTTTCCCAACACCCTTGGGCACCCTTTGACCCCCTGATTCCAACAGCTCTGAACTAACAAACAACAACATTCTTTGAAATAATGTCAGTTTATCACCCTAAGATCCCTAAATGTCACTGAGCATGGTCATCAATACGCCTCATGTCAAGGTTGGGCTTGTAGGAGAGACCAGACGTGCCGAGGCCAAGAGTGTGAAAACCTTCAAGACAGAATCGAGAGAAATGTCGGCAGTGCAGAGCATAGACGTGACCTAACCTTGCCCCCAGCCATGTCTTGACAAGTCTTCAATGCGACTGAAGCTTCAAAGGAATCAGAGAAATCCAGGAGACAAGTCTCCTTCCCTCTTATCTCATCTAATCCCCACGCTATAGGCTTTCTGCTCTGAAAATGACATTTTGGGGCTTGTTAAAGGCATCCCTTTGGAGCTGTTTTGACAACGAGTTCATTGGCAACACAACAGACTAATGAACACAACCAATTTTAGTCAAATATACACAAATACTGTATTATAGCTGCATAAACTCCACAAATACAATAAGATAATCCACATTACAATACAAAAGCCTCAACAACATCATCATCAGGTATTAGCTGAGCTAATAGAGTTGAGGTCAGAGGACGTGCTCTCTATTGTTAGGCCTGCCGCAAGCTAATTCAACCTCTGAACGAACAAGGTGGGAATCACCCTCACAACACAATGGAGGTTTGAAATCAAACCACCATTAGCATATTTGGCCCTTTGTGCAATTCAACAACACTGCCATATGCAGCTAGCAACCGGTAATTGTGGTAAGCGTTCTGCTAATCTATTCTACAATTATTAGAGTGGCCTGCTTTGGCTGCCCTCACAGAGGAATGCAGGGAGAGAGTGCGCGGGTCTTTTCAGAGGCTGTCTGCAGAAACCCTGATGGATGTACAGGCAGAGGAGGACAGAGAGGAGTTCCAATCCAGAGCCTCCTCCGATATAATTACAACTCTTTGTCACACACAAATAGGGTTCTCTCTCTTTCCCCCTCTCTCTCTCTCTGTGTGTGTGTAAAGGACATCCTTGGCAAGCCGGCATTAATTGTTCAGACAAAGGTGTATATTAAACAGCAAGTGGCTGTGCGCTCTGTATAATTGCATGTGGAGGGTTTGGAGGAGCTGTTGAATAACGAGGTGCTATTGTGCCTTTTATACAAGGGAGACATATCACAGGACATGAAACACACAGCATTACTTTACATAGGACCACTACACACAGTAGTTCATGGGTCCAAGTTTCAAATAATACAATGGTGCTATCTAGTGGACATATACTGAAACACAATGCGCATGTACCTCATGGACTATATATATGGTCCCCTCCAACCCAACTCTGGACCTCCAAGCCAGTTCCACTGCATTTTCTAATTGTTCCCCTCTAATCAGGGACTTATTTAGACCAGGGACACCAGGTGTGCGCAATTAATTATCAGGTAGAACAGAAAACCAGCAGGCTCCGGAACTCGTAGGGTAAGAGTCAAGTACCCCTGGTATAGTCCATCTAGTGGCTTTTATGATACTGAAAATTGAGTTAGTGTGATGCAGTTTGAAATAAATTATACTTCCTTACTTCCATAAATAATTATTTAAGGTTATTTATTTTGGCACTTTGTATTAGAGAATGCAATAGTGTAGGGGCCGGCAACAGGCGGCCGGCCGGCAAGTGATTTCGTTTTTAGTTGTAAAAACAAATCTACGGTAAAATCACCAACAATTCAGCTAAAAATTAGTTTCATTTAGGAAATCTGTTCCCAAGTATTCACGCAAATTTCAAAAATTGACGTAATTGTGTCTCAGTGTAATCAAGGTATGAAATCACTGTTATTTTCAAATAATTCTAATTATTTTCCGGCCCCCGACCATTCGGCTGAATCTAGTTGCCTACCCCTGCAATAGAGTAGCAACTAAAGGAGGTCTATAGGTCAAACCACAGGGTAGAAAGGAAGAAATGGTTCATGGCTGACTGTTAATTCAACTGTCAAAATTGCATTCTCCCTCCCAACGTCTAACACAACAGAAAACATGGGGATCAATGGAAAAGAGCCTTTATAGTGCACAAACAGGAAATGGAAAAGAGCCTTTATAGTGCACAAACAGGAAATGCCTTGGTGTGTAATTACAGTCTATTACTTACAGATGTCATCAGACAGACACACAGAGCAGATCATGGCTTTAAGTAGGATAGGAGGGCTGTTATCTAATGTAGTCATAGCTACAGTATGTCCTCATAATCTAAAATACTGCACTTTCCTTCCATTGTCTCCTGTCCTTCAGGACTATACTGATCCGCAAGGACTTGCTTTTGAAATATAATTAGTCATATTGAAGAAGAGCGAATAAAGACGTCAAGTCCTTTCGCCTGCAGTATCAGTCACGATGAAGGAGAGTGGAAGAAGCCATGCTGTTGGGACACAGCCTATGATGTGTCAATGGTGGACATTTTATATTGGTGAAAGTTAAAAGCTGGGAAAAGTCTTAAGTGGATCCTTGAGACGTGCAACTCTGACGTCACCCCATTGAAGTTGAAATTTAAAACGGCTACAGTAAGGGTTAAGGTTAGGTAAGGGTTGAGGTTAGGGGTTTAAGTAGGGACGTCCCAAGGATAGCAGATAGCGCTAACCCTAAAAGCTGTTGTATTACAGGTTCATGTGCAGAAACATCAAATGGATGACACGGTACTAGTGTTAGTAACCTTTCATGCATTTCACTTGATTTGGTGTCAGTTTTGTACGAGAAGTTGAGTCTCAGCTGTGTCTCAGGTCTAACGTCCAGTGTGTACCCATTCAGCAGAGCTCCAAGCACTATGTTATGTTATGTTCAATCCCCAGGAAGTAACAACTCAGAAGCATTTGTTTCGTTAAACATGGGTCATGTTTATTTTTCGCTAGCGAGACACCTTGAGGAGAAAATGCTCACTTCCTTGGTGATGTTCAGCTTTTAGGAAACCCCTCTGTTACACCAAGCAGCAATGGGCAGTAGGCTGAAGTCACTCCTAACCACTGATCTAGGAACAGATATATTTTCATCCCCCTAATGGTTTAGGTTAGGATGTGGGGTAAAGTATCTGATCCCAGATCTGTGGTTAATGATAACTTCTACCTGGAGCCAGGAACGCCAGGGGAGGAGGGTCATCCCAAAAGCGTTACAGAGACAGAGAGCCTGGGGCCTGCTCAGAAGGTGAAACGTTACACAACATTGCAGATGGAAACATAATGTATAGTAGAGCTGACAAGATTCCCTGATTCCCTACATAACAGAGAATCCTATCTATTCTACACAACGCATATGCTATCTGAATGTTGTGTAATGTTGCAGCCTCCTGAACAGGCCCCAGCTTTAGCCTAAAGTACGGTACAGTGCTTTAACAACAGAGTAAAAGACAAGTTACCGACAGCTACCAAGGCGACAGCTACCAAGGCGACTGTTACCGCGGAGCAGATTTCTCCTCAGACAAATGCACTTCAGAGTTACATATTAATCACGAGAAATGAAACAAACATGTGCATTAACTGGCGTTCACCCAGATCACTACATCATCAACCTCACCTTTTGGTACACAGAAACAGATGCAGAAATAAAGGGGCGGGAGTAAGGGGAGAGTTCGTCTAATGATTGGTATTCTTTTGGGCGTTTCCTGTCGTTTCTCTCACCTGTCAATCAATCAGAAGCCAAGTGCAGATTCAAGCAAAATATTTTGTTACACATGTTATACCTTTTTTAATCTCTTCTGAAGGCGCTAACGTTCATGGGGGGAGGGGAGCTACATTTTTCTTCCCCAAAATTTGGGAGGTATTAAAAACTTAACAAAAAACAACAAATAAGTCTGGTGAAAGCCTCAGAAAAATCAACTACACTGGTTAGTCAGTTAGTTATAACAAACAGAAGTCCAGAGAGAAAGAGATATAAGAGAGATATAAGAGAGATATAAGAGAGTTATTAGAGAGTAAAGGGTATTGGTAGAGGCTGTTTTAGAAGGACTGAAAGTGCTTTAATAGAGAGTTTAAAGTGAGTAATGTTCTTTCTTTTTCTTCAGACAGGAACACAGGTACATCACCAGAGAACTGATACAGATGAGTCCGTCGTCGTGTTCAAGTCACGAGATACGTCATCGTCTTGTTGTTGTTGTCTTCAGCAGAAAAGATGGCAAAACCCTTTGTTCCGTGTGGTTAGGCTAATTATTTAAGGTCCTACGTCATTAGTGTTTCACTTCTAGCAGGGAGTTCTCTGTAAGGTTACTGTTGATTTCTATTCCGCTCCTGGGGAAAGAGAGAGAGGGGAAAAGGAACCAAATTAGAGGATGTACAATTGGGAGAAAAAACACATGGAATGCTGTTAAAAAAACATCCTCAGGGAAATGGGTCTTTTTTTGACTGAATCGTTTGTCCTACGTTTGTGATAAAAGTTCAGTAATGCAACATATTGTGAGTTAAACATCTAAGGGCCAAATCCCAAGGGAATACACATACATGTTGAAGTGAAGTGCATGTCTGTCACACAGTGGTGTCTACTGAAGATTTCCACCAAGATGAGAGTTTTTGCTTGTGGATCTCTGAGTGACGATTCAAACTCTCCTTTCCTTCAAAGGCTGGTTTCTGTCACTGTAATCCTCATAATGGCTGAGTGTTCCCTTAACTGTAAATGATGACGGGTGACTGATTTTCATCAGCTGATGATGACTAGTGCTTGGAGCATGTGCAGACCAGCTGGCTGGAGTGTTTACAGATATATCCAAGCTCTCCCTATACCAGTCTGCTGTCCCCACTTGCTTATAGATGTCCACCATTGTTCCTGTACCCAAGAAAGCGAAGGTAACTGAACTAAATTACTATCGCCCTGTAGCACTCATTTCTGTCATCATGAAGTGCTTTGAGAGGCTAGTTAAGGATCATATCACCTCCACCTTACCAGTCACCCTAGACCCACTACAATTTGCATACCGCCCCGACAGATCCACAGATGACGCAATCGCCATCGCACTGCACACTGCCATATCCCATCTGGACAATAGGAATACATACAGTGGGGAAAAAAAGTATTTAGTCAGCCACCAATTGTGCAAGTTCTCCCACTTAAAAAGATGAGAGAGGCCTGTAATTTTCATCATAGGTACACGTCAACTATGACAGACCAAATGAGGGGAAAAAATCCAGAAAATCACATTGTAGGATTTTTAATGAATTTATTTGCAAATTATGGTGGAAAATAAGTATTTGGTCAATAACAAAAGTTTCTCAATACTTTGTTATATACCCTTTGTTGGCAATGACACAGGTCAAACGTTTTCTGTAAGTCTTCACAAGGTTTTCACACACTGTTGCTGGTATTTTGGCCCAATCCTCCATGCAGATCTCCTCTAGAGCAGTGATGTTTTGTGGCTGTCGCTGGGCAACACGGACTTTCAACTCCCTCCAAAGATTTTCTATGGGGTTGAGATCTGGAGACTGGCTAGGCCACTCCAGGACCTTGAAATGCTTCTTACGAAGCCACTCCTTCGTTGCCCGGGCGGTGTGTTTGGGATCATTTCAAACAACAAGTTCAAACAGGTGCCATTAATACAGGTAACGAGTGGAGGACAGAGGAGCCTCTTAAAGAAGAAGTTACAGGTCTGTGAGAGCCAGAAATCTTGCTTGTTTGTAGGTGACCAAATACTTATTTTCCACCATAATTAGCAAATAAAATCATTAAAAATCCTACAATGTGATTTTCTGGATTTTTTTTTCTCAATTTGTCTGTCATAGTTGACGTGTACCTATGATGAAAATTGCAGGCCTCTCTCATCTTTTTAAGTTGGTGAACTTGCACAATTGGTGGCTGACTAAATAATTTTTTCCCCCACTGTACCTATGTAAGAATGGTGTTTATTGACTACAGCTCATCCTTCAACACCATATTACCCTCCAAGCTCATCATTAAGCTCAGGGCCCTGGGACTAAACACTTCCCTCTGCAAATGGATCCTGGACTTCCTGACGGGCCGCCTCCAGGTGGTGAAGGTAGGAAACAACACCTCCACTACACTGATCCTCAACACTGGGGCCCCACAAGGGTGCATGCTCAGCCCCCTCCTGTACTTCCTGTTCACCCATGACTACGTGGCCACGCACGTCTCCAACTCAATCATCAAGTTTGCTGACAACACAACAGTGGTAGGCCTGATTACCAACAACGACGAGACAGCCTACAGGGAGGAGCTGATCGTGGACTTCAGGGGACAACGTCGACGAGGCCGCAGTGGAGAGGGTGAAAAGCTTTAGGGCTGTCCCCGACAAAAGAAAATCTTGGTCGACCGAGAGTTGTCCTGTTCTTTCGACCAATACATTGGTCAAATGTTTCAACTTAATTTTCCATATATAGACAGACACACCTTATGTGTTTGAATAAAATCAACTACATACAGTGAGGGAAAAAAGTATTTGATCCCCTGCTGATTTTGTACGTTTGCCCACTGACAAAGAAATGATCAGTCTATAATTTTAATGGTAGGTTTATTTGAACAGTGAGAGACAGAATAACAACAACAAAATCCAGAAAAACGCATGTCACAAATGTTATAAATTGATTTGCATTTTAATGAGGGAAATAAGTATTTGACCCCTCTGCAAAACATTACTTAGTACTTGGTGGCAAAACCCTTGTTGGCAATCACAGAGGTCAGACGTTTCTTGTAGTTGGCCACCAGGTTTGCACACATCTCAGGAGGGATTTTGTCCCACTCCTTTGCAGATCTTCTCCAAGTCATTAAGGTTTCGAGGCTGACGCTTGGCAACTCGAACCTTCAGCTCCCTCCACAGATTTTCTATGGGATTAAGGTCTGGAGACTGGCTAGGCCACTCCAGGACCTTAATGTGCTTCTTCTTGAGCCACTCCTTTGTTGCCTTGGCCGTGTGTTTTGGGTCATTGTCATGCTGGAATACCCATCCACGACCCATTTTCAATGCCCTGGCTGAGGGAAGGAGGTTCTCACCCAAGATTTGACGGTACATGGCCCCGTCCATCGTCCCTTTGATGCGGTGAAGTTGTCCTGTCCCCGTAGCAGAAAAACATCCCCAAAGCATAATGTTTCCACCTCCATGTTTGACAGTGGGGATGGTGTTCTTGGGGTCATAGGCAGCATTCCTCCTCCTCCAAACACGGCGAGTTGAGTTGATGCCAAAGAGCTCCATTTTGGTCTCATCTGACCACAACACTTTCACCCAGTTCTTCACTGAATCATTCAGATGTTCATTGGCAAACTTCAGACGGGCATGTATATGTGCTTTCTTGAGCAGGGGGACCTTGCGAGCGCTGCAGGATTTCAGTCGTTCACGGCGTAGTGTGTTACCAATTGTTTTCTTGGTGACTATGGTCCCAGCTGCCTTGAGATCATTGACAAGATCCTCCCGTGTGGTTCTGGGCTGATTCCTCACCGAGGTGAGATCTTGCATGGAGCCCCAGGCCGAGGGAGATTGACAGTTATTTTGTGTTTCTTCCATTTGCGAATAATCACACCAACTGTTGTAACCTTCTCACCAAGCTGCTTGGCGATGGTCTTGTAGCCCATTCCAGCCTTGTTTAGGTCTACAATCTTGTCCCTGACATCCTTGGAGAGCTCTTTGGTCTTGGCCATGGTGGAGTTTGGAATCTGATTGATTGCTTCTGTGGACAGGTGTCTTATATACAGGTAACAAACTGAGATTAGGAGCACTCCCTTTAAGAGTGTGCTCCTAATCTCAGCTCGTTACCTGTATAAAAGACACCTGGGAGCCAGAAATCTTTCTGATTGAGAGGGTGTCAAATACTTATTTCCCTCATTAAAATGCAAATCAATTTATAACATTTCTGACATGCGTTTTTCTGTATTTTTTTGTTGTTATTCTGTCTCTCACTGTTCAAATAAACCTACCATAAAAATTATAGACTGATCATTTCTTTGTCAGTGGGCAAACGTACAAAATCAGCAGGGGATCAAATACTTTATTCCCTCGCTGTATGCACTGAGCTTGTCTGGTGCTTTTTTCATAAAATAATGAAGGCGAACAAATGACTCAAGAAAGAGCCCGATGGTCACACGGTGTAAAAATAATAATACAGTGAGTGTCTAAGTGACTGCCGCACGTTGTCTCGCTCTCCTCCCTACTGCAGTGAAAGGGCACCACAGCACAGCAAGTATACATTGTGCTGTCCGTGCTGAAGCTGCAACATCATTTCAGCCATTTAGTTTCTTATTCGTTTCTGACTGAAAAGTTATGTTACTGAAATCCCTCATTTGTTTAGGAAAAACATTCCCCTTGCTCTCTTTACGTGAAACATGCACTGCATGCATGTGACCAATAGGGCCTGACCTATAGCTTATCATAATCACGTCGATAAATTGGTTGTAACAAACTCAGAACACAGTAACACGGACGTGAAAGGGGACCTGAAAAAGAAACTTAAAACAGGCGAATGTTTACTGGTTGCTCAGGAGGGAAAGGGGAAGTCAGATCTGTGGAAGACATTTTACTTAGTTGTGGAAACTACTGGAGATCAAGAAAAAGGAGGGTATAGGAGCAAGCGTTGCGTGAGTATTATGTGTGCCAAACAGTTGCTGTTAGAGTACAATATTATTATTTTTTCTGACCATTTGGAAGTGTAAACAACACTAAATAAATAAGTGTACCAGAGAGTCTATTCTAACGAGAAAAAATATATATAAAGCCTTTATTACAGCAGACTAAAAACAGTTGCATGCATTCGTGAATTGCAGTTTATTTATTGTTTAAGCTAATTATTCAAATCTCCCTTTGTTATTTATGCTTGATTGCATTTCAAAGCATGAATGTCTCGTATGCTGTGTGATGGCATGAACAAATTAATGATTGATACAGTAGCCTATATATTGAAATATAGGCCTAAGTAAGTTATGGTATTAAGACTAAACAGGCCGCGCTCTTAGGCCTACAGCTTGATGGTGGTTATACAAGGCTACTATACAAAGCCTACTAATGATGACGACATTACTTATTATTACAATCATAATAATAACAACAATAAGAAGGAGATCAAGAAAAAGAAGGGTATAGGAGCGAGAGCTGCATGCATATTATGTGTGACAAACCTGTGCAGTTACATGACAATATTATTTTTTTGCCTGTTTCGAAGTGTACACTAAATAAATGATTAGTAATACCAGTCTGATCAAACAAAAACACATTTTTTAAAGCCTTCATTACAGCATAGCAAAGATTACAAACAGCTGAATCTTTGAAATTTCTTTATCCGACATTTTGCCGTTGCATGAGGCTTGGTGCTCACGCATATGCATACTCACCAAACAGATGTCGTGGCCCTAATTCATCACAATGCTGTGTTTAATGTGGAATTGTTCATCCATTTACAAAATTCCAAAGAACAGGTAGAACAAACTAAATCGAACGTCTGTATATCGAAAATAAAACAGATTTTGGTTTGTAACCCTGAAAAAAATTGTCTTTCAACTCGCCAAATTGAGCCCCACTTAATATGTACAAGTCGGAGGTTTACATACACCGTAGCCAAATACATTTAAACTCAGTTTTTCACAATTCCTGACATTTAATCCTAGTAAAAATTCCCTGTCTTAGGTCAGTTAGGATCACCACTTTATTTTAAGAATGTGAAATGTCAGAATAATAGTAGAGAGAATTATTTATTTCTGCTTTTATTTCTTTCATCACATTCCCAGTGGGTCAGAAGTTTACATACACTCA
Source organism: Coregonus clupeaformis (assembly GCF_020615455.1). Lineage (NCBI taxonomy): Eukaryota > Metazoa > Chordata > Actinopteri > Salmoniformes > Salmonidae > Coregonus > Coregonus clupeaformis. The sequence goes on along the minus strand of NC_059198.1, from coordinate 23,094,840 downwards.
ATTAGTATCTGATAGCATTGCCTTCAAATGGTCTTCTTGTCTGCCACCCAGACAGCTGGCATCGGGTAAGTTTGGCTTTATACATAGCTTGGGCTTTGTCGAGTAAGGCTTAAACTATGTATTTAGATTGTAGTTAGGTATTATAGGTAGGCATCGTGGGCTGTATATTATTAGGTATTATAGGTAGGCATCGTGGGCTGTTGTGGGTAGTTATTGTAGGTTAGCATTGTATTCGGCGGTGCCGGGTTTAGCACGAAGCTAGCTAGCTAGCTAACTCACCTCCTGGACTAGCTGGCGAGTAGCTATTAGCAACGGTAGCAACTAAATACAATATCCTTTTAGCCAGCTACATTTGTTCGCAGCGCCGCCGTTTTTCAAACAAAGTCAACACAGCAGCCATTGCTAGCTAGCCAACACGACCAGCTAGCTGTACTGTAGCAGCTAAATACAATATATTTGTGCTAGCTAGCCAACGTTTAATTATTGCTGCGTTATGAAAGGAACTAGACACGGACACGAATTATCTGTTTAGTGTGTTAACACACTATTGGTAGTTTGTTGTAACCAAGTATTGGTGCTAAACTGTGTGTTATTGGATGCTAGCATGCTAGTTAGCTATGGCGTCATAGTTAGCTAGCTGAATAAATAAGTTGAGTCTATTCCTTGAAACATTGAACCGCTGTAGTTCACAACAATTCTAATTCCTAAAGTGGAAGTTGGGAGAGTTTTATTCGGGTGGTTCAGTGAAACAATTATAGTTTCTGAGGTGGAAGTTGGGAGAGTTATATTTGGGAGTTTTGGTTTTTACTCTCTCCTTTCCCAGATGTTTAGTTCATTTCATTCCGATCTCCTCTGCATTATTGTAGCCATTTGCTACAGCCTGTCAACTATGCCTCTGCCTATCCCTGTTCTCTCCTCTCCGCACAGGCTACACAAACGCCTCACACCGCGTGGCTGCTGTCTCTCTAACCTGGTGGTCCCTGCACGCACCCCACACCTGGAGTTCCAGGTCTCAGGCAGCCTCTGGAACTGCCGTTCTGCTGCCAACAAGGCTGACTTCATCCCAGCCTATGCTACCCTCCAGTCCCTCGACTTCCTGGCGCTGACGGAAACATGGATTACCACTGAAAACACTGCTACTCCTACTGCTCTCTCCTCGTCTGACCATGTGTTCTCGCATACCCCGAGAGCATCTGGTCAGAGGGGTGGTGGCACAGGAATCCTCATCTCTCCCAAGTGGACATTCTCAATTTTTCCCCTAACCCATCTGTCTATCTCCTCATTTGAATTCCATGCTGTCACAGTCACTAGCCCATTTAAGCTTAATATCCTTGTCATCTATCGTTCCCTTGGAGAGTTCATCAATGAGCTTGACGCCTTGATAAGTTCTTTTCCTGAGGATGGCTCACCCCTCACAGTTTTGGGGGATTTCAACCTCCCTACGTCTACATTTGACTCATTTCTCTCTGCCTCCTTCTTTCCACTCCTCTCCTCTTTTGACCTCACCCTCTCACCGTCCCCCCCCTACTCACAAGGCAGGCAATACGCTTGACCTCATCTTTACTAGATGCTGCTCTTCTACTAATCTCACTGCAACTCCCCTCCATGTCTCCGACCACTACTTTGTATCCTTTTCTCTCTCGCTCTCCTCCAACACTACTCACTCTGCCCCTACACAGATGGTAATGCGCCGCCGCAACCTTCGCTCTCTCTCTCCCACTACTCTCTCCTCTTCCATCCTATCATCTCTTCCCTCTGCTCAATCCTTCTCCCTCCAATCTCCTGATTCTGCCTCCTCAACCCTCCTCTCCTCCCTTTCTGCATCCTTTGACTCTCTGTGTCCCCTATCCTCTCGGCCGGCTCAGTCCTCCCCTCCAGCTCCGTGGCTTGATGACTCATTGCGAGCTCACAGAACAGAGCTCCGGGCAGCGGAGCGGAAATGGAAGAAAACTAAACTCCCTGCCGACCTGGCATCTTTTCACTCCCTCCTCTCTACATTTTCTTCATCTGTTTCTGCTGCTAAGGCCACTTTCTACCACTCTAAATTCCAAGCATCTGTCTCTAACCCTAGGAAGCTCTTTGCCACATTCTCCTCCCTGCTGAATCCTCCCCCCCTCCTCTCTCTCTGTGGATGACTTCGTCAACCACTTTGAAAAGAAGGTTGACGACATCCGATCCTCATTTGTTAAGTCTAATGACACTGCTGGTCCTGCTCACACTGCCCTACCCTATGCTTTGACTTCTTTCTCCCCTCTCTCTCCAGATAAAATCTTGCGACTTGTGACTGCAGGCCGCCCAACAACCTGCCCGCTTGACCCCATCCCCTCCTCTCTTCTCCAGACCATCTCCGGTGACCTTCTCCCCTACCTCACCTCGCTGATCAACTCATCCTTGACCGCTGGCTATGTCCCTTCCGTCTTCAAGAGAGCGAGAGTTGCACCCCTTCTCAAAAAACCAACACTCGATCCCACTGATGTCAACAACTACAGACCAGTATCCCTTCTTTCTTTTCTTTCCAAAACTATTGAGCGTGCCGTCTTTAGCCAACTCTCTTGCTATCTCTCTCAGAATGACCTTCTTGATCCAAACCAGTCAGGTTTCAGGACTGGTCATTCAACTGAGACTGCTCTTCTCTGTGTCACGGAGGCTCTCCGCACTGCTAAAGCTAACTCTCTCTCCTCTGCTCTTGTCCTTCTAGACCTGTCTGCTGCCTTTGATACTGTGAACCATCAGATCCTCCTCTCCACCCTCTCCGAGCTGGGCATCTCCGGCGCGGCTCACTCCTGGATTGCGTCCCTACCTGACCGGTCGCTCCTACCAAGTGGCGTGGCGAGAAGCTGTCTCCGCACCACGTGCTCTCACCACTGGTGTCCCCCAGGGCTCAGTTCTAGGCCCTCTCCTTTTCTCCCTATACACCAAGTCACTTGGCTCTGTCATATCCTCACATGGCCTCTCCTATCATTGCTACGCTGACGATACACAACTAATCTTCTCCTTTCCCCCTTCTGATAACCAGGTGGCGAATCGCATCTCTGCATGTCTGGCAGACATATCAGTATGGATGACGGATCACCACCTCAAGCTGAACCTTGGCAAGACGGAGCTGCTCTTCCTCCCGGGGAAGGACTGCCCGTTCCATGATCTCGCCATCACGGTTGACAACTCCGTTGTGTCCTCCTCCCAGAGTGCGAAGAGCCTTGGCGTGACCCTGGACAACACCCTGTCGTTCTCCGCTAACATCAAGGCGGTGACCCGATCCTGCAGGTTCATGCTCTACAACATTCGGAGAGTACGACCCTGCCTTACACAGGAAGCAGCACAGGTCCTAATCCAGGCACTTGTCATCTCCCGTCTGGATTACTGCAACTCGCTGTTGGCTGGGCTCCCTGCCTGTGCCATTAAACCCCTACAACTCATCCAGAATGCCGCAGCCCGTCTGGTGTTCAACCTTCCCAAGTTCTCTCACGTCACCCCGCTCCTCCGCACACTCCACTGGCTTCCAGTTGAAGCTCGCATCTGTTACAAGACCATGGTGCTTGCCTATGGAGCTGTGAGGGGATCGGCACCTCTGTACCTTCAGGCTCTGATCAGTCCCTACACCCAAACGAGGGCATTGCGTTCATCCACCTCTGGCCTGCTGGCTCCCCTTCCTCTGCGGAAGCATAGTTCCCGCTCAGCCCAGTCAAAACTGTTCGCTGCTCTGGCACCCCAATGGTGGAACAAGCTCCCTCACGACGCCAGGACAGCGGAGTCACTCACCACCTTCCGGAGACATTTGAAACCCCACCTCTTTAAGGAATACCTGGGATAGGATAAAGTAATCCTTCTACCCCCCCTAAAAAAATAAAAAATAAAAATAAAATATTGTAAAGTGGTTATCCCACTGGCTATAGGGTGAATGCACCAATTTGTAAGTCGCTCTGGATAAGAGCGTCTGCTAAATGACGTAAATGTAAAATGTAAATGTCAAACGTTTCAGGTAGCCTTCCACAAGCTTCCCACAATAAGTTGGGTGAATTTTGGCCCATTCCTCCTGACAGAGCTGGTGCAACTGAGTCAGGTTTGTAGGCCTCCTTGCTCGTACACGCTTTTTCAGTTCTGCCCACACATTTTCTATAGGATTGAGGTCAGGGCTTTGTGATGGCCACTCCAACACCTTGACTTTGTTGTGCTTAAGCGATTTTGCCAAAACTTTGGAAGTATGCTTGGGGTCATTGTCCATTTGGAAGACCCATTCGCGACCAAGCTTTAACTTCCTGACTGATGTCTTGAGATGTTGCTTCAATATATCCACATAATTTTCCTTCTTCATGATGCCATCTATTTTGTGAAGTGCACCAGTCCCTCCTGCAGCAAAGCACCCCCACAGCATGATGCTGCCACCCCCGTGCTTCACGATTGGGATGGTGTTCTTCGGCTTGCAAGGTACCCCCTTTTTCCTCCAAACATAACGATGGTCATTATGGCCAAACAGTTATATTTTTCTTTCATCAGACCAGACATTTCTCCAAAAAGTGTGATCTTTGTCCCCATGTGCGTCTTTTTCATGGCGGTTTTGGAGCAGTGGCTTCTTCCTTACTGAGCGGCCTTTCAGGTTATGTCAATATAGGACTCGTTTTACTGTGGATATAGAAACTTTTGTACCTGTTTCCTCCAGCATCTTCACAAGGTCCTTTGCTGTTGTTCTGGGATTGATTTGCACTTTTCGCACCAAAGTACGTTCATCTCTAGGAGACAGAATGCGTCTCCTTCCTGAGCGGTATGACAGCTGCGTGGTCCCATGGTGTTTATACTTGCGTACGATTGTTTGTACAGATGAACGTGGTACCTTCAGGCGTTTGGAAATTGCTCCCAAGAATGAACCAGACTCGTGGATGTCTACAATTTTTTTTCTGAGGTCTTGGCTGATTTCTTTTGATTTTCCCATGATGTCAAGCAAAGAGGCACTGAGTTTGAAGATAGGCCTTGAAATACATCCACAGGTACACCGCCAATTGACAAATGGCGTCAATTAGCCTATCAGAAGCTTCTAAAGCCATGACATAATTTTCTGGAATTTTCCAAGCTGTTTAAAGGCACAGTCAACTTAGTGTATGTAAACTTCTGACCCACTGGAATTGTGATACAGTGAATTATAAGTGAAATAATCTGTCTGTAAACAATTGCTGGAAAGATTACTTGTGTCATGCACAAAGTAGATAACCGACTTGCCAAAACTATAGTTTGTTAACAAGAAATTTGTGGTAGTTGAAAAACGAGTTTTAATGACTCCAACCTAAGTGTATGTAAACTTCCGACTTCAACTGTAACTACTGCTGTACACACCTTCTCTATTCATATACTGTCTATACATACCATCATATACATCTGACATTGCTCGTTCTGATATTTCTTAATTCCTCCATTTTTTTGGGGGGGATTTGTTTTGTATTGTTCAGTATTACTGCACTTTTGGAGCTAGAAAACATAATCATTTCGCTGCACCTGCGATAACATCTGCAAAATATGTGTACGCAACCCCTCCTATCTACATCTCTGCCCCCACCTCCCCCTCATTACACAACTCTGGTTGTGCTCTATTGACTCCATAAAGCCATGAGAAAGAGGGAGAGAGAAAAAATCAGAAGGAGGACTGGATGTTTGTGCTTTATTGACTCCATAAAGCCATGAGAAAGAGCCAGAGAGAGAGAGAGGCAGAGAGAGAGAGAGGCAGAGAGAGAGAGAGAGCAGAGAGAGAGAGAGAGAGAGAGAGAGAGAGAGAGAGAGAGAGAGAGAGAGAGAGAGAGAGAGAGAGAGAGAGAGAGAGAGAGAGAGAGAGAGAGAGAGAGAATCAGAAGAAGGACTGGATGTTTGTGCTTTATTGACTCCATAAAGCCATGAGAAATGCAGGCCTGTCAGTTTACTCCCTCAACCATTCCTTTACTGACATTCACAAATACGGGCCTGGCTGCACAGTGCACTGACAGCGCATTTCTCTCTCTCGTGCGCACACACAGCTGGGTTGATATAGCTGGGTTAATATAGCTGAGTTTATATAGCCAAGTTAATATAGCCAGGTTGATATAGCAGGGTTGATATAGCCGAGTTATTATAGCCGAGTTGATATAGCCGGGTTGATATAGCCGGGTTGATATAGCTGGGTTGATATAGCTGGGGTAATATACAGTTGCTTGCGAAAGTATTCACACCCCTTGGAGTTTTTCCTATTTTGTTGCCTTACAACCTGGAATTAAAATTGATTTTTTTGGGGTTTGTATAATTTGATTTACACAACATGCCTACCACTTTGAAGATGCCAAATCTTTTTTCTTGTGAAACAAACAAGAAATAAGACCAAAAAAAAACAGAAGACTTGAGCGTGCATAACTATTCACCCCCCGAAGTCAATACTTTGTAGAGCCACCTTTTGCAGAAATTACAGCTGCAAGTCTCTTGGGGTATGTCTCCATAAGCTTGGCACATCTAGCCACTGGGATTTCTGCCCATTCTTCAAGGCAAAACTGCTCCAGCTCCTTCAAGTTGGATGGGTTCCACTAGTGTACAGCAATCTTTAAGTCATACCACAGATTCTCAATTGGATTGAGGTCTGGGCTTTGACTAGACCATTCCAAGACATTTAAATGTTTCCCCTTAAATCACTCGAGTGTTGCTTTAGCAGTATGCTTAGGGTCTTGTCCTGCTGGAAGGTGAACCTCCGTCCCAGTCTCAAATCTCTGGAAGACTGAAACAGGTTTCCCTCAAGAATTTCCCTGTATTTAGCACCATCTATCATTCCTTCAATTCTGACCAGTTTCCCAGTCCCTGCCGATGAAAAACATCCCCACAGCAAGATGCTGCCACCACCATGCTTCACTGTGGGGATGGTGTTCTCGGGGTGATGAGAGGTGTTGGGTTTGCGCCAGACATAGCGTTTTCCTTGATGGCCAAATAGCTCAATTTTAGTCTCATCTGACCAGAGTACCTTCTTCCATATGTTTGGGGAGTCTCCCACATGCCTTTAAGCAATGCCTTTTTTCTGGTCACTCTTCCGTAAAGCCCAGCTCTGTGGAATGTACAGTTTAAAGTGGTCCTATGGACAGATACTCCAATCTCCGCTGTGGAGCTTTGCAGCTCCTTCAGGGTTATCTTTGGTCTCTTTGTTGCCTCTCTGATTAATGCCCTCCTTGCCTGGTCCGTGAGTTTTGGTGGGCGGCCCTCTCTTGGCAGGTTTGTTGTGGTGCCATATTCTTTCCATTTTTTAATAATGGATTTAATGGTGCTCCGTGGGATGTTCAAAGTTTCGATATTTTTTTATAACCCAACCCTGATCTGTACTTCTCCACAACTTTGTCCCTGACTTGCTTGGAGAGCTCCTTGGTCTTCATGACGCCGCTTGCTTGGTGGTGCCCCTTGCTTAGTGGTGTTGCAGACTCTGGGGTCTTTCAGAACAGGTGTATATATACTGAAATCATTTGACACTTAAATAAAGTCCACCTGTGTGCAATCTAACTAATCATGTGACTTCTGAAGGTAATTGGTTGCACCAGATCTTATTTAAGGGCTTCTTAGCAAAGGGGGTGAATACATATGCACGCACCACTTTTCCGTTATTTAATTTTTAGAAACAAGTTATTTTTTTCATTTCACATCACCAACACTATTTTGTGTATGTCCATTACATGAAATCCAAATAAAAATCCTTTAAATTACAGGTTGTAATGCAACAAAATAGGAAAAACGCCAAGGGAGATGAATACTTTTGCAAGGCACAGTAGCTGGGTTGATATAGCTGAATATACACTCTTTCCCAGGTGAAACAGTAGTCAGTGTCAGTAGGCACAGCAGGGGAAGGCCCCAGTGAGACCTGGGCCTCCAGTGTAACTCTATCCACAGTAGGGAGGGCTATTCTGTCTGGGGCTGGGGCTGGAGCCTGACCTGGCCTGGGTGGCTGGGGAAACAAAGGCCTCCTCAGTGTGTCTGTGTCCACACAGACCAGCCTTTATCCTCTCACCTAAGGCTACCAGATCCACCCACTCACAACAGCCCACTCACTCACGTCAACCCACTCAATCACATCCACCCACTCACTCACTCACATCCACCCACATCCACCCACTCACTCACTCACATCCACCCACTCACATCAACTAGGGATGGGCATGAGTAATCAAGTACTTGAATGGACGTCAAAGCTCGATCTTTAATCAGAGATCACTTTTTTTCTTCTTCTTTTTTACTATAAAATTATTTGGTGGAATGTGCTTTGTGGCTGCCTGAACGGGCAAGTTACATTTTGTCTTGAAGACAACGTTAATTTGCTTTTACTCTAGTGTTCCATTTGTAGATTTGCATTTGCGGGGCACAACATAAAATATAATAAATAACACAGTGCACACAGCTGTTCTCCCTAAATTCCTTTTCCCCTCTGTGTCTCATTCACTCAATTGCGTTCTGACCGCTCTCTACAGAAATAAATGCCTATAAAAACGTATCTAACCGATGGGATACACAAGCTACATTCCTTGCCAAATGATGACAGTTCTATCACAAATTCTAAATGGACTGGTTGGTTGAAGTAGAAAAATGTGTTCCAACAACGAGCTGCAGTTTTGGATGAATTGCGTCCCATCTGCTTTCCACTTAAGATACTTTGCAAACTGCTAGTGCCATTTAGAATTGGCTAGCCTAGGCTATAACCCCCCTAAACATAGACAGGTTCCACTCTGAAAACAGGCAAAAACATTTGTTTGATAAAGACAGAGCGTATTTTCATCAGAATCATTAAGCATATGCCTACTTACCAAACACATGTCGTGGCCCTAATTCATCACAATGCAGTGTTCAATGTGGAATTGTTCATCCATTTAGAGAATTCCAAAGAACAGATAGAATAAACTAAATCGAACGTCTGTATATCGAAATTATTCCAACTCGCCAAATTCAGCCCCGTTTCAAATGATCACTCTTTGAGAACAACTGCTTCAGGCACAAGATGTGCATCACTTCACATTGGCAACTTTTTTCATTTTGAAAAATATTCTGTTCTATTTTATTCATGTTTTATTTACTATAAAATAGGTGTGTCTTGACTGTCATAAGGGCTCGAGAAATAAGAGGGTCTTGTCTGCTAAATTAACAAAACATGGCTGTCATTGCACTGCCATACATGCTGACCAGACCGCCCGCATGTTGATTTTGTCCACCACACCAGACGAGATCAGGACACACAGGTTGAAATATCAAAACGAACTCTGAACCAACTATATTAACTTCGGGACAGGTCGAAAACCATTAAACATGTATGGCAATTTAGCTAGCTAGATTTGCTGTTGCTAGCTAATTTGTCCTGGGATATAAACATTGGGTTGTTATTTTACCTGAAATGCACAGGGTTCTCTACTCTTGACAATTAATCCACAGATAAAAGGGTAAACCGAGTGAGTTTCTAGTTCTCTCCTCCTTCAGTCTTCTTCTTTGGACTATATAATGGCGGTTGGCAACCAACTTTAAGGTGCATTACCACCACCAACTGGACTGGAGTGTGGACATCTTTCGATCACCCACGTGGGTATATGCTCCTAAAAACCAATGAGGAGATGGGGGGAGACGGTACTTGCAGTGCATCGAGTGTCACAAATAGAACCAAGTTATATTTTAGCGCATGGCTACGCAGACGCTCGTTGACGCAAACGAGCAGTGTGGGTGCAATGATTGAATAACATGCATGTGTACATTTCTTTTGCAACGCTCGCGCACGCAATGCGGGCGGTCTGGTCAGCCTGATATGCTTCTACAAGCAAGAGCCACTGCTGAGGTTACTACCTTTTTGAAGACCGTGTCCCACGATATAATATAACCAATTGATATTACGATTTCAATAAATGAATCTTAAAATGGCACTTGCTTTTTTATTGACTGAATCTATATGGGTCAATTTAACAATTAGGATTTGTTATCTGTAGTGGTTATGATTAATTAGGCATTGCTGCGATCTGTTGGCATATAGATAAATGTGCCATTTTTTTGTTCCATTAACAGATTTCTTTCTTCCATTTGAGTACTCGAAAAAAAAAAGTAATGCGAGTACTCCAACAGTCTCAATTTCTAAACGCCCATCCCTAACATCAACTCACTCACATCCACCCACCGAATGAACTCATCCACCGAAGCGTTAACTTAGGGCACTGAAGGGTTAACTTGGGGGACTGCCATATTGACACTGACAAACACACCTGTCCACATATTCCAATCCACTGATCTAGGTCTATACTGTTCATCCTGTATCCTGTCTCAGTCTCCACAGTTAGCTTAGCATGGTAAGCTTCTGCATAGCATCTAATAGCATCAACCCTCTATCTGGGACGACATGCTAAAGACCGCTCCGCTTGACAGCCCTCAGAGTGAGAGGAGATAGGCCTAACAATGGAGGTCAATTAACCTTGTCAGGCTGGGGAGGGTGAGGCAGCGAGGGTTCTGTCAGGACCTGGGTTGTCATATAGAGGGGTCAGGGCTACAACAGCAGAGCCTCGCACCTGCCCCACACTAGGCTACACAACGCTGCCTCAGCAACATTCAAAACGCTTCCTACTGACAGATTGTTTTCAGTGCTCCTGAAAACATGGACTTCAAATATTTATGAGTGTTACCCAGTGAAACCAAGAGTCAGTACACCAGCATCAATGTAGAGGCAGTGGGAGGGAAAGAGAGAGAGAGAGAGAAGGAGCGAGAGAGAGAGAAAAAGAGAGAGTGAGAGAGAAGGAGAGAGAAAAGGAGAGAGAGAGAAAGAGAGAGAGAAGGTTGTGTGGGGAGTTTCTTAATGTAATAAGATTAGCATATTTCGTTTTACTTAGGAATGTGTGCAGTGTTATCTTAAGATAGAAGGTTTTAATGTTTTCCTCACTGGTCCATCCTATAACAATCCTTGTTTTAGTTTTCCGCCTTCAATATGTTGTATGTATATTATTGCTCAAAGTGTGTCTGCCTGCGCAAGGAAGAACCAGAGAATAATGTTCTTTTTTTCCAAATCGTTGCGGAATAACCCTGAAATATAAACCGTTGAACCATGTTGAAACATAACCCATAAAATCCCAGTGAAACACATTAGACACACAGAGTGGGGCTGGGGCTGATGTAGAGAACAGCTAATGAAGCAAGAGGAGCCTGTGTCTGCCAGAGGCCTGGTGTTCAAAGGTAGATCAGAGCCACTTCTGCCTTTGTCTGAGGGGAGGTATGTGAGGAATGCAGTCTATTTCAGGAAACCCCGGTGTGTCCCACTCTCCAGTTTGCTCTCATAGAAGCACTCAGCCACACAAGATGGCTGCCTAATCAGACAGGGTTTCCTGATTGGACGCATGCAGACCCACTGGTGGGCAGAGATGGTAGTGATGATGGGCTGATGACAGGCCTGAGGGTTGGGCTGCTAATTCAACACATCAACCTACATCACCACCTTGGACTAATGACACTGGTTGAACCCACCCCCTTGGACTAATGACACTGGTTGAACCCAACCCCTTGGACTAATGACACTGGTTGAACCCACCACCTTGGACTAATGACACTGGTTGAACCCACCACCTTGGACTAATGACACTGGTTGAACCCACCACCTTGGACTAATGACACTGGTTGAACCCACCACCTTGGACTAATGACACTGGTAGAAATGGAACATGGGATTAGACTAGAGGCCTATGAACTAAGATCCCAGATGATAGACACTGACCACTACTACACTGTGTGATTGACTGACTAGTGACCATCTAACTCACATACACACTCTGCTGCTGTCAGCTGTTAGGATAGGGGTATGTATGTATTTATGTATGTGTGTATGTGTGAGCAGCACGGTTCTCTCACCCTCCGCAGGGCCTCTTCCTCCTCCTGGCGGATCTCGTAATGTGCAAAGTCATCAAAGATTGAGGTAGTATGCTTGAAAGTTGCGATAATTTTAAGCACTTGCTTGGCCTTCTCCAGAGGCACCTCCTGAGTGTCCCTAGAGTTAGTGACAGGCTTGTTGTCATTGTTCTCCAGCCTGATGTGCCTCAACTGGTTGTTGGGCACGTCCTTCACAAACGCCCACTTCACCTCAAACTTGCCCTTCCACTTGTCCTGAGACCAGACGCCTGCGTAGGCGTTGTAGTCCACGGGTGAGCGCATCTCCGCCACACCGCAGAAATGGCCGCTGCCGTTGACGCTGAACAACAGGTAGAGGGGCCCCTTGGCCCCCAGCGAACGGTAGGCACCGTCCAGGCGCTTGTTGCCATGCTCGGTGCTGCACCAGATGGAGTACTTGATGGAGCGGTGGATGTCGTCCTCAGAGTAGCTCTTGATGATAAACACGCGGCCGTTCTTCAGGTTCCAGTCAAAGTCTTTGGGGTTGTAGTTGTTGAGGGCCCGCAGTTTCTCCAACACGGGGTGCACCTCCCCGGAGCAGGGAGAGGCACTGAGGGGGACCCCACCAACACCCATCCCAAAGCCCTCCACCCCTCCCTGGTTGAAGGTGCCCCTGTTCCGGGGAGCCACCCAGCGGTTCTGGGGTGGGAGCTGGGAGTGTTGGTGTTGATGTATGGGTTGAGGGGGGCCGGGCTGGGAAGAGAAGTTCTGGTGGGGATGTTGGTGGGGGTGAGGGGGGCCTGGAGGAATCTGCTGGGGGTGTTGGGGGGACTGGAGTGACTGCAGCTGAAAGGGTTGGTGGTGCTGCTGGTGTTGGTGCTGGTGTTGGTGCTGATGTTGGTGCTGATGTTGGTGCTGATGTTGGTGCTGATGTTGGTGGGGCAGAGGGCTCTGCAGCAGGGGCTGGGGCTGGCCCATCAGGGTCTGCTGCACCATGGTCTGAGGGGGCATCATGGCCTGAGCTAAGGGGGGCTTGTTGAGGGAGCCCTTATCATCCCAGGTGCCAATGTTCATGTTGTGCTTGATGGGCGGCGGGGGAATGGCAGGGCCCCCCATCCCCATGTTGGCTTTGGGCTTGACCTTGGGCTGGGGCTTGGCCGGCTTCCTGGCGATGGCTGCCCAGGATGTGGGTGTGGGGGCGGAGGAACTAACCAACGGTGGCATGCTATTGGCCGCCATGCTACTCATGCCCAACGTGCCCCCGAGGGGCGAGCCGACAGTCTTGGTGACGGCGGCGCCCATGTCCGTGCCCAGTTTTAACCCCGTCATGCCCTGCTCGATGCTGCTCAGCACTGGGACCTTACTGAGCTGGGTGTCACTGCTAAAGCCCGCCTGTCCGTCAGCTATAGCCCTCCCCAGGGAACTAGGTGTGTAACCATAACTATTACTATAGACGCTGCTCTGTGTGGACTGGCCCTGAGAGACACTAGTGCCCCAGGTGGAATAGTCTGCGTTTCCAGGGAAGAAGTTGAAGCCGTGCTGGCTGAGGAAGGGAGGGGTGTTGCCCAGGGCGCCCGGCTGGCTGAGGAAGGGAGGGGTGTTGCCCAGGGCGCCCGGCTGGCTGAACACCCCGTCGGGGAGAAAGTGGTGCTCGCCGTTGCTCATCTGTCCGTAGGTGGTCAGGTAGGGCATGGGGGGATCCCCCGCGGTGGACCAGGGGGCCTCCCCCAGGGAGTAAGGGAAGCCTATGGAGGGAGCATAGTAGCTGGGCATGTAGGGGTCGGACATTGGTGGGTAGCTGTTATTCTGTAGATGGGGAGAACAAGGGTCAGTTAATGGATGACCTTAATGATAGAAGCTAAGACAAACCTAATCTTGCCCATCGCTCTTCAAAACTGTAACCAAGAAATAAATCCGCGTACATTTTAAGGAGCAAGATTGGCTTTCAGTGGAAATGATGGATACCAGCTCTATCAAATATGTTTCCCATAGCAACAAGTGAAGACAGCAAAGTGTTATAATAATCTGTCAGTTGTTGTTGTAATAATTGTCAGTTTGCAAGGATTTCTTTTATAAGTAAATTGGCGTGGGTGATAGTGGGTTTGTTCTTGGTTACATTTCACTAGAATTCTGTAAGAAGAAGTAAGCTCGTCACCCTGGCACAAGATGATGAACACCACCCAGAGTGTTTTTTTTAATCAACAATAATTCCACTATCAAAGGTCATTTTTTAAACTTTTCCATTTCAAAATGAGTGTCAGTCATCTATCAATAGCTCCTTATTCACGTTGGCTACTATACAGTGACTTTAGGTTAACCCTCTATACACCCTATATACATATATCACTATCAGACCCAATTATGAGGGTTCAAAAGGTTCAATAAGTCCCAAAACACACATATCCCCTCTATGCTATGGAATGTCAAGCTGGATGGCTGAAAGGCTTGGGCAGAATGGGTACACTCACTCACCTGATTTGTCTGGCTGCTTAGGTAAGGTTCAAAGTCTTCATCATTTACTCCATCCTTCTGATGCATTGAGCCGTTTTGCACTGGAGAGGGAAAATGTTTTTCTTAGGTTATTCTTTAGATGTGATATAACCAAAAAGGGCTCTCAGCTAAATTAAACCAGTGTTTTAACAGATGTATAAACTAATAATTAACAGTTGATAAACCCCTTTATATTGCCTTTAAGTAGTTGGGGTATAACAACATAGATGGTAACACCCAAGAATATGACAGGCACAGTGGTGTATGGGTATATTTAGTTAGTTTACCTACTTTTGACTGATGACACCAGGTCACCAAAAGGTGGTGGAAGAGTGATCAAAGCAGTGATTTAATGACACTCTTTTGTTATCACAGTTTTTACATAAAGTATTTCCCTAGTCAGACAACATTTTGGCTGTCATCAAACTCCACAACAACCATGCAATAGTAAAAGAATACGGTGACAGGAATACCTTTATTTCCTTGTCCTTTGGGTCTCTGACATCAGAATGGGCGAGTGCCAACAAAAATAAAAAGGGAAGAGAGATGTATCAGATTGTGCATTTAGGGAAATGTTTGATAGGAAGAAGAGTGATGGTACCATACATGCGAGGTGAGCTAGGCCTAGGCTACTGAAATACAAGCAATGATTCCATACCAGTAGCTGTATATCACTAAAATGTTACGCACATTCAGCCCTAGACTAGCCTATAGACCTACGGCTTCCTTTGAATTATTGACCGGATGTCAAACGCACACTGACATCCAGTAAACGTGCCGCATAGTACAGAATACAGCAACCGGCTCAAGGTGGAGCTTGTTGCCGCCGCTGCGCAGCCGGTAGGCTACTTCAAGGTTCGGCCTACATAGCAGCTAATAGCTATCATATATCAAATACTTTTGCCTGCGTTATATGGCATGCCTACCGCACTGAATGATAGCAGCTGACAAAGGGGTTGACAATGTTCAAATTGCAACGACACACATGTCACGACAGTGGGTTATCAAAAATACGCACCTGATCGACTGTGGTTGCAGACATCCTCCAGGAGCCGAAACGGATTGCTGTTTGTGACTGTCCACGGTTTCTCCTGCTTCTGCACTCCGGTATTTTTCTCAGCTCGTCTCGGGTTATCCAATCTCTCTCTGTATGTAGAGGCGGTGTTTTTCTCCAGTCGTCAGATCTTTCCCTACAATGTTTTCTCGAGCGCCGAGGATCGCGACTTTGTATCTGTCGGTGGTATTAAATGTTTCCGATCTAGCTGACGTTCGGCTACAATTTATCACTCACTCTGAAACTGCCTAATGCCAGATTGGAATATCCCTTACTCTATTCCACAATGGCGGATAGGCTATTATGCCGCGTTCACACACTAGTCGGAACTAGGAAATTTGGAAATGTCCGACTTGCTAACTGGTTGTAGTTATACACGTGCCGCGTTCAACGAATCAGCAAGTCAAACATTTCCGAGTTTCCTAGTTCCGACTAGCATATGAACGCGGCATCTATCTCGCTTCCGTTCTATTGCTCCATGACCTTCCGCCTGTGACGCTCTGAGTCATGTTACTACAGACTGACAGTCACATTTCACATGACATGTCTCAGAATATTTACCCTTTATTCTACAATACAACATACTTTTGTTTCCCTTGTTAAAATAAATTATGTGTGTTCACTGTGATGTGACAAAAAAAAAATATGTATGCACGCATGACTGTAAGTCGCTTTGGATAAAAGCGTCTGCTAAATGGCATATTATTATTATTATTATTATTATTATTATTACAAACTGTGTCACTTCAGGCAGATCTGTCTCTGTCTGCCTGCTCAACATCCTCTGAATCGGTCTCTCTCTGCAGTGTAGCAGACCATTAGGCTACATGGAATGCCCTGCCTAAAGATCACTGTCATGTGACATTTTTATTGCAAATTACATTAATGGAAGGATTCATTTAATAATTTGCCTACCAGCACATACAGGTCTCCTCTCATGGACTTGAATGGCATCCTTGAATGTAGATGGAATTGTAGGCTATTGTGGATAGATGAGCAGGTGCAATAGCATATCTCAAGCTCTTATACCAAACCTAAAGACCCACAGATCAAGGTTTGCTAAGTTTGCCACATACAGAGAGTTTGGGAGTTATGTCCTTAAAACAGGAAAATTAACCCAGGGTGCATGCTACAATAATAATAATAATAATAATAATGCATTCCATTTGTAGACCACTTTTCATGTACACACACACACACACACACACACACACACACACACGAATATATTGGGGAAACCCCCAGCACCCCTCACTTTAGCAGGACACATTTCTTTACAATACTTGTGCTGATGTCAACAGACTTCTATTATAAAATAATACGGCAGAACCATGACCAGAGGTAACATCACTTACTCAGGATTCTGTAGACTAGCCTATTGTACGCATCTGTCAACATTGAGGTGGCGGTAATGCACCATAACGTTGAATGCCAACCGCCGATAAACCCCACCAAAGAAGAAGATCTGGCAACGTTTGTCTTCTCGCGATATTTCCGCAGTGGGTGGTGGAGCCAGAGATATGGCAGCCGTCGTGCTGAGGTTCTGCCGTAAAGGACTGTCTCACATTTTGAGGAATGGAGCAGTCGCTACTTTCTCGCCAAAGACTTTGGGAGGTGAGTATGATACCACGGTTCGATGTGTACCTGTTCACGGGAAAGCTTACAGGCTACGATATAAAAATAAATAGAGGAGGGGGTGTGGCAGAGGCAGGGTTGCCACTTGGTACCACAAACACAAAGTCATAAACCCCGCCTATTTCTACAATGTATCTTCTTAAAATAATGTTAAACTTAACCCTAACTACACTACTAACCGTATGCTTAACACTATCCTTAAATTAAGACCAAAAAGCACTTTTTTCTTTTCATACATTTTTACGATGTAACCAATTTTGACTTAGTGGCAGTGGTACCTAGTGACAACACAACGGCAGGCCCGGTCATCTGAATGTATTTGTTTGCTCATGCACATATAAACTGCGCAGCACTTGCGTATTCTCAGATATCGCACAATCAATGCTGGTAAGGAATGGGCACAGTGTGTTGCATTATGGGTATAAAAATGGTCCTACTTGCGACTACATGTCGACTGCATGACCATTACAACAACCATGCGATCAAAGGTCAAGAACTTTCGACTGCAGTTCCTCCTTACCAACTGCAAGTAGGAACCAAACCATTATGGGAGACAACCCTATTATGTTGTTTTGGAAGTAAAAGGCGCTACAGTACATTCGAAAAGTATTCAGACCCCTTTTTACACATTTTGTTACGTTACAGCCTTATTCTAAAATGGATTAAATCGTTTTTTTCCCCTCATCAATCTACACACAATGACATAATGACAAAGCGAAAACAGGTTTTTAGAAATGTTTGCAAATGTATAAAAAAATTATAATACTGAAATACCTTATTTACATAAGTATTCAAACCCTTTGCTATGAGACTCGAAATTGAGCTCAGGTGCGTCCTGTTTCCATTGATCGTCCTTGAGATGTTTCTACGACTTGATTGGAGGCCACCTGTGGTAAATTCAATTGATTGGACATGATTTGGATAAGGCACACACCTGTCAATATAAGGTCCCACAGTTGACAGTGCATGTCAAAGCAAAAACCAAGCCATGAGGTTGAAGGAATTGTCTGTAGAGTGCTGAGACAGGATTGTGTCGAGGCACAGATCTGGGGAAGGGAACCAAAAAATGTCTGCAGCATTAAAGGTCCCCAAGACAACAGTGGCCTCAATCATTCTTAAATGGAAGAAGTTTGGAACCACCAATACTCTTTCTAGAGCTGGCCGCCCGGCCAAACTGAGCAATAGGGGGAGAAGGGCCTTGGTCAAGGGAGGTTACCAAGAGCCCGATGGTTACTCTGACAGAGCTCCAGAGTTCCTCTGTGGAGATGGGAGAACCTTCCAGGTGGACAACCATCTCTGCGGCACTTCACCAATCAGGCCTTTATGGTAGTGGCCAGACGGAAGCCACTCCTCAGTAAAAGGCACAT
The DNA here is from genome assembly GCF_020615455.1 of Coregonus clupeaformis. NCBI lineage: Eukaryota > Metazoa > Chordata > Actinopteri > Salmoniformes > Salmonidae > Coregonus > Coregonus clupeaformis. The sequence goes on along the minus strand of NC_059198.1, from coordinate 23,076,480 downwards.
GACAGCCAGCTTGGAGTTTGCCAAAAGGCTCCTAAAGGACTCTCAGACCATAAGAAACAAGATTCTCTGGTCTGATGAAGTTGGAGTTTGCAGACGACACAACAGTAGTAGGCTTGATTACCAACAATGACGAGACCGCCTACAGGAAGGAGGTGAGGGCTCTGGGAGTGTGGTGCCAGGAAAATAACCTCTCACTCAACATCAACATAACAAAGGAGATGATCATGGACTTCAGGAAACAGCAGAGGGTGCACCCCCCTATCCACATCGACCGGACCGCAGTGGAGAAGGTGGAACGCTTAAAGTTCCTTGGCGTACACATCACCGACAAACTGAAATGGTCCACCACGCAGAGAGTGTGGTGAAGAAGGCGCAACAGAGCCTCTTCAACCTCAGGAGGCTGAAGTAATTCGTCTTGGCACCTAAAACCCTCACAAACTTTTACAGATGCACAATTGAGAGTATCCTGTCGGGCTGTATCACCACCTGGTACGGCAACTGCACCCGCCGCAACCGCAGGGCTCTCCAGAGGGTGGTGCGGTCTGCCGAATGCATTATCGGGGGCAAACTACCCGCCCTCCAAGACACATACAGCACCCGATGTCACAGGAAGGCCAAAATGATCATCAAGGACATCAACCACCCATGCCACTGCCTGTTCACCCTGCTATCATCCAGAAGGCGAGGTCAGTACAGGTGCATCAAAGCTGGGACCGAGAGAATGAAAAACAGCTTCTATCTCAAGGCCATCAGGCTGTTAAATAGCCATCACTAGCACATTAGAGGCTGCTGCTGCCTATTGAAATCACTGGCCACTTTAAGAAATGGAACACTAGTCACTTAAATAATGTTTACATATCTTGCACTACTCATCTCATATGGATATACTGCATTCTATAATATTCTACTGTATCTTAGTCCATGCCGCTCTGTCATTGTCATTGCTTGTCCATATATTTTCTTAAATTCCATTCCTTAGTAGTTTTGTGTGTACATTTACATTTTACATTTTAGTCATTTAGCAGACGCTCTTATCCAGAGCGACTTACAGTTAGTGAATACATATTTTTTTTATACTGGCCCCCCGTGGGAATCAAACCCACAACCCTGGCATTGCAAACGCCATGCTCTATCAACTGAGCTACATCCCTGCCGGCCATTCCCTCCCCTACCCTGGACGACGCTGGGCCAATTGTGCGCCGCCCATGAGTCTCCCGGTCGCGGCCGGCTGCGACAGAGCCTGGATTCGAACCAGGATCTCTAGTGGCACAGTTAGCACTGCGATGCAGTGCCTTAGACCACTGCGCCACTCAGGAGTACATTAGGTATATGTTGTGAAATTGTTTGATATTACTTGTTAGATATTACTGCACTGTCGGAGCTAGAAGCACAAGCATTTCGCTACACCCGCTATAACATCTGCTAAACACGTGTATGTGACATATAAAATTTGATTTGATTTATTTGAAACCAAGATTGAACTCTTTGGCCTGAATGCCAAGCGTCACGTCAGGAGGAAACCTGGCACCATCCCTACGGTGAAGCATGGTGGTGGCAGCATCATGCTGTGTTTTTCAGTGGCAGGGACTGGGAGACTAGTCAGGATCGAGGGAGAGATGAACGGAGCAAAGTACAAAGAGATCCTTGATGAAAACCTGCTCAGGACTATATTTTTAGGTGAATAATAACAACAATAATAATAATACTCAATAGGCAAATATCACAGCCAATCACAACACTGGCGGGTAAGTAATACTGTGAAACACTGTCATTCCTCTATAAGCGGCAGATATGTTATGGACATTTTCAGAAATTACAATTCAAAAATTCTAAGAAATCCTATGTGTAGCAACTTTAAGGTTGACGCTCACAGGCAGGAGGAAAACAACTACATCGACCATGATCCTTTGCTAGTTACGGCCACTTTCACCATGATCCTAAACAAAAAAAATGTTTTTCCATTCAGCAATATGGCCAGAGATATTAGAGAAAGGAGGACACCGGAATCCCATTGGGCAATGACTGGAGGAACGTATAACACCTCACCCAGCATACTGTCGACCAATCGCGTTCATGTTGTCATGCTGCGTCACATGGTTGCTAAGCTTATCATCACGCAATTCCTTCTCAAAGTAAGGGTATGAGTCGAGTCCTTGTCCCAGAATCGCCCAGAATGGACCATGCGGCCCATTGATGATGCATGGGCAACGTACACAATGGGCGTTAATATGATTCCAATGGAGTTTTACATCTCCTCAAAAGTAACTTAGTGGTTAAAAGCGTTGTGCCAGTAACCGAAAGGTCGCTGGTTCTAATCCCTGAGCCGACTAGGTGAAAAAATATGTCAACGTGCCCTTGAGCAAGGCACTTAACCCTAGTTGCTCCTGTAAGTCGCTCTGGATAAGCGCGTCTGCTAAATGACTAAAAATAAAAAATTAATAATCTCTGATATGGCATGCTTCAAATTCAAATACTTCCGGCTTCATGCGCCATCGGGAGTTTTCCATAGGAATACTGTATGTGGATGACATCAGCGCTATCACTATCTACTGGTTTTAATGTCTATGGTTTGCACAGTCGCCCAGTGTAAAACGCAGGAGTAGCTGCTTTTTGCAATGCTAGTATTTACCATAGAGAATGATAGAGGCCTCAAGTAGCCAAAAGGCTGTATTAGCATTGGCAGCGTCATTGAGAGCTTTCACCATTTTGAATGTAGTCAAACTGAGTGGGACTTCCAACTTCATTGGCTAATCACTCATGGTGACCCTGTTGGAGTCATGTCCAACCGGGTCACCTGGACGGATCAGCCAATCGTGAAGAAATTTGACTACTTCAAAATGGAATTTGCCTCAATGGCGCTGCCCATGCTTGCAGAGACGCTATAATGGTACAGATACAAAGATGAGTCCTCTATCTATCTCTATGGTATTTACACACTAGCTTTGCTGGGAATTGTCTTGCAAAAAAAAAAAGACTAGTCTGCCGAAAGCTAGCAATTTACTCTGTTGATTGTCTGTTGGCTTGGTCCTTATGCAAGGGGGAATTAGAGAAAAGCATCTAATGGAAAGTATAATTAAACAGAATTTCCAAACTTGGGTCTGTTGTTGACCCATGCAGTTTCTCAGCGAGGTCAGTTCCTCTCTGCTTACCTCATGTCAAAATAAAAGTCCCCCACAAGTTCTTGCTTCTTTGGGCAGGTATGGTGCACGTGCAGGACTTTTATTTTGACATGAGGTAAGCGGAGAGGAACGTGGGTCTACAACAGACCCACGTTTGGAAAGTCTGTTAAATTTATGTTCTACAGAACATCAGGGAAACTGGGCAGAAGGGAGTGGTACTTCAAATACAGCAGATCTGCAACATCTTTAATTGAGCCTCTCATTCTCCTTAATTGCCGCCTCAACACATTATGGAAAGAGATTAACTGTATAGGAAGTTCTGGGGACATGTCGTCTGGATACTGGACAGCCAATACATTGGCATATGGAAACAGATTATCATCTTTAACAGACAGCTTTTCTTGAGGGCTCAAACTAAAAAAGCGGTGTGTGATTTTGTTCATACTGGTGAACTGCCATTTGAGTTGTGTGGTTGCAATATCAACAGTCCTTTATCTCTGGTATATATTGGCATGCATCAAGTTTAAATTGTGTGCAGCGTAATGGACATATAATGCACAATGTCTCAGGAAAGACTGTCTTGGTTGTCAATACTCAGTATTGAAAAGAGTCGGCCCCGCAACCTGGACCTACAGGTCATGGTGGAAACATTTGAACACAAAAATGCAAGGCAACACAGTCGCATACTGTAGCTACTATAGGCCTCTACATAGAAACAAATAGTGCCATTAATAGACTGGTTTAACGCACAACAACTTTCTATCCATGCTGGAGAGAGCGCGAGGACGGCTCATATCATGCAGGCTCAGGTAGCCTATACAGGACAGCTGTATATTCTAAACCAATACATTGGTTGCTGATTAGTATGCTGTTGTATCGAATATTTATTTTACAATCTGCAACTTTAATTACCGCCAGCCAGCAGCCTAAATGGACGCCCTGCGACACCATGTATAGCTTCGTGAAATGTTAGGCTTTTCATGAGAAAATGACAACCAAATAGTTCTACCAATAAACATTTATTCATTAGCTAAAGCAAAGCTATAGGCTGCATGCCCTGGCACCACAGAAAGCCTATCATCAATTCGATAGGCAGCCGCATAGACATGTCGCAGTTTCAGCACAATGGACAGCGATCTGTAATCTATACTTTGTGTCTGGCTGACTCATTAGATTGTAATAAAATGTTTTTAGGGGGGCGCAAACTCAGACCTTGCGGGGGTCCAGAGAAACTGCGTTATGCCAGTGCTAGCGTTGCTAAAAGCAGCTAGGGTAGCCTAGTTTTTAGACATCAATGCAAATGCTGTTAAATTAAATATAACCTTTTGCGTTATAATTTTCTAGGCTGGTAATGTTATTCTGTTTTAATAGTTTTTATATTGTGATAAGTAACACGTTTCCACCTGAATTGCATCGTGTCAGAGTCTGCTGTATCAGGGTCTGTTCGGTAGGTTTCACTCTGGTGATGTCAACAAAGCCTTGTCCCACAGCACTGGCCCAGATCTATTTTCAAAATGTTACATAAGAATGCCTCAGCTGATCATTCCTTGCCTTGACTTCACCCTGATTTTAGCTTTCAGGGGGGTTGCACCAATCACCCAAATACAACCTACATTTTACATGACACACACCATTCTTAAAGACACACACTCCTTTCTCACCTTTTGCATTAAATCACTTATTCTGTCATAGTCAATTGGCACCTATTGTGTGTGTGTCCTACAGGGGTGAGACAGAAGTCCTCTGTACAGTATGCAACGAGGCCAGAGCTCCCTAAGCTGGCCTACCGCAGGATAAAGGGGAAGAGTCCAGGCGTGGTCTTCCTGCCTGGGTATGGATCCAACATGAACGGCCAGAAAGCTGAGGCCCTGGAGGAGTTCTGCAGATCGCTAGGACACTCATACCTTAGGTACTGTACTCTACCTGCCGCTGTGTAACGCAATACACAGCGGCAGGTAACCTAGCGGTTAAGAGCGTTGGGCCAGTAACTGAAAGGTCGCTGGTTCGTATCCCGAGCCGACTATGTGAAAAATCTCTGTGCCCTTGAGCAAGGCACTTAACCCTAATTGCTACTGTAAGTCACTCTGGATAAGAGCGTCTGCTAAATGACTCAAATGTAATAAAATGTTTGACAGATGTCCCTCTTCATATTTCTCACAAATATAAATACAAATAAATAAAATTGCATGATTATGGCATAACTAATTTCTTCAAGCTTCCAGGAAAGACATACTGGTAAACAACTAACTTTCAAATTATGGCTGAACTTTGCCTCTTTTAGCCTCCCCAAGTTGCTAAAATCTCTTGATTAGGTTATAGGTGTTGAACAAAGGTTGCTATAGTATTTTAACAAGAGGGTCTACTTGATTTAAATTTTATTCGCTCTTGCTCGCCTCACTTTTCAGAAAATGAAATCGAGTACTGTACACGTTTATTAAAATTGCATGGCCTAATAAACCATGTTATAAAAATACCATGTTTATAACGTCCTTTAAACCGTGGTACATTACCCAAATATACCCCTGAATCTGAATATCTGAGGTAGGCATACCTTAGCCAAACCTTTATCCTGATGTTCATTGGCTGAATAGACCCCCGAGCCTATATGTTAGGTATGTTACGCAAATACCATCCTTTAACTCATGTTACCCAAATAGACTGTGTTCTCTGAGTTATTATGCTAGCTTAGCCAGATTTTGTCCCATGTTTTATTGTATGTCTGACTGTGGTCCTCCAGGCTCATGTTGTGTTTGTGGTTCCCCAGGTTTGACTACACAGGCCATGGGTTATCAGAGGGAGTGTTCACTGAAGGGACCATCGGCACCTGGAAGAAAGATGTCCTCTTCGTGTTGGATGAACTAGCAGAGGGTCCACAGGTGAAAGAACTCTCCACTGGTGGATCTAGAATCATACCTAAACTAGCCTTTAGATAACTCTCGTATCCATATGCATGTATTTATGTGTGTATTTATTGGGATTGAAATTGGTATTTGATTTTGTTCATTATTAAAGTGTTTTGTATTTTCAGATCTGCGTTTAAGAGCTCAAAGACTAGTTTGACTTTATAACCCAGTTATAAACCGTCCCTTTCAAGTCTCTTACATGACATTGATATTTCAAAATATGCTCTGTTCATTTTGCCCTCCATAATATTTACTCAATTTGTTGTGGAAGATTTCAGTTAGAATCTGTATAAAAAAAGAAATGTGGTACTGTATTAATGTTGTTGAATTCAAACTGTGGTGTTAGTGGGCACTGTCACACAAATTAAATAGCATCTCACACCACCATGTAACGTTCACGTCACACACCGTTCAATCATTACCTGAGTAGCATAGCCTCCCATGCCAGACTTCAAGGCTCTTCTGGACATTCATCAGACACACAGTTAGTGAATGAGACCATTAGCAGGGCCAGAGTCACCAATGGCCGATATTACTCCCTATGTGCCTGTGATGGTGATGATGATTTGGAACCAATTCAGGGAACAGAACCAAAAACCGAAAACAATAAAAAAATTCCAGGAACGGAAACAGAACTGGGAACGAAAGTGATCTTTGTACCGTTATTTTCAAATCTTGAGAACCAGTTAATAATGTAATTTTTTGTTCCGAAAATATTCTTAATATCTTGTATAGAATTATGTCATTTAGTGACATTATGATGCTAGTAATAGCCTAAACACATTCCAATTCACATCATACATGTAAACAACTAGCTTACTGTTCCATAGCAAGCTTCTCTATCCACATTAATTGGTGGAGTAAATGAATGGCATAAATGTAAAAGCCATGTTGAGTTCACGGGGGGAAAAATTAACTAAAAGGCACTATATGAACCGTTACTTTTTCTGGATCAAACCAGTTCAGAACTTTATTATGCTGGTCGGAACACTCGAACGGAATGAAATACTGAGGGGTTGTGCTCGGAACGGAACGATTGGAAAATAATTTCCCCTGGTTAGAATCACATCTGTTTTTAGAAACTACCTCTGTCCATTGAAACTAGACGACCATGGTGCTTCTCTGCAAAAGAGTCAGTTCAAATGGAAGAAAGGAGACAAGGATAGGAGACGAGGAGACAAGCGAAGCAATCCATATCAAACTATTGGTATTTCTATGTACCATTGCTCCCTATCCTAGATCTAGGCATCTTTAACATAATCATGTATTTCCCCATGGTCTCTGTTTTAGATCATGGTGGGATCCAGTATGGGAGGCTGGCTCATGCTGTTGGCAGCTATCGCCAGGCCGGAGAAGACTGCAGCTCTGGTGGGCATCTCCACGGCAGCAGACCACATCGTCACATCCTTCAAGTCAATGTCTCTAGAGGTGAGAGAGGATATCATTAAATAATGTATGTGTGGTTATGACCAGGGTTGTTGCTAATTCCATTTCTATTCAAGGGGTGGTGAATTGAAATTCAATGTTCTATATGAATGTCAATTCATTATTTGATTTAAAATGGAATTGATCCCATTTCACCACAGGTGCGTAAGGAGATTGAAGTGAAGGGTGTGCTGACGGTGCCCACCAAGCACAGCGAGGAGGGCGCCTACACGTTCACCATTGGCTTCCTGAAGGAGGCGGAGAACCACTGTGTCCTCCAGAGCCCCATCCCCATCACCTGCCCTGTGAGGCTCATCCATGGCCTGAAGGACGACGACGTGCCCTGGCACATCTCCATGCAGGTGGCCGAGCGCGTCCTCAGCCCCGACGTGGACATCATCCTCCGCCGCCACGGCCAGCACCGCATGTCCGAGAAGGACGACATCAGGCTCATGGTCTACACCATCGACGACCTCATAGACAAGCTGACCACCCTCGTTTGAGTTGGTGGGGGGGAAATGCACCCCATTGGAGAGGCAGGAGCAGCCATATATGATCCCAGCTATCCCACTCTCCCCTTACCCTACCTTCCATTCTGCCCCTGGTCAGTTTGTCCTCAATATGCTGTTACAAAGCAAGAGAGAGAGACGAGGATTATCAAAAGTACAAACTGATGGAACGAGGAACTCATCTGTCAGAAACCTCAGCCAGGTCCCTGATGCCTGCCTTGGGGAGGGAGTGTGTCTTTTACCAGTTTACGCAGTGTTGTTTTGGTAAACCTTTCTACGGGCCATGCTGCGCTGCTAATGCTGCCACTGTTTGTTTGACAGAACGTCCTGGTCCTTTTGCCATACCCCAATAGTTCTACTGTGCCTTTTTTACCATGTCTCCCCGTTGGGCCAATAAAGCCTCTGCACACCAGAGTGGAGCGCAGGTCTCATCTGTCACTGTGCATGCAGATATTATGAGGTAATCGCAGCACCCACAGGTAGAATACACACAAACAACATGCTCCATCAAACTGCCTCCTACGCAGAAGCACTGTGAAATAGTGTGTTGACCGGTCTAAACTGTATTTCCACACTGTGTCCATGCCATACCTACCAAAATGACCGTACACTGTATCTCAAAATAGCTAAAGAAAAGTCAAGAGGAAACATAAGGTTAAAGGTTATATTTACGAGCACCACATCCCAGAGGTCCCATAGAATGTTAAAATAACCACCGAAGATCACTTAAAGATCGCCTTGTTTGATTTATTTTCATAATCTACTGTACATCCACCCCCCATCTCCATGGGTCTGTTGTAGTGAAACGCCCCGCCCTGTCTGAGCCACTGGGCTGTTGATTAACACGTGGTTGGTCATTGGACTGTGTTCAATGGGGCAGAAAGCCAGTCCTGCTGCAGCAGACGCAGTAACTATCTCTCTCTGATCCCTTAACTGCTGCTCTAACCTTTCACGCTTCCACAGAAGGTATGCAATCAGTCACCTCCGCATCACACTTAAACTTAAACATGAGCACGCATCGGGGTGTAAAACAAAACGCCTGAGTTATGTATGTACATTACTGGTGAGGAATTTACTAATATGTAGTGCTAGACCATATATCCTAATGACAAGGACTGGAAGTGCATACACTCAGATACAGTGATGGTGAGAATACTCCTGAATTTATTTTAGCCTGACAGTCAAATGGTACAGTATTGCGATGATGATAGGATTCAAAAGCTTATCGGACATTCTGGAAAATCATCTCTATTTCCCGTATTTCAACACTTTCTGGAGACTTTTTCCAGCTTGTGATGCATGTTGTCATTTCAGTACTGTAGCCTTCACAGCACCCAGACCCTCTTTCCAGATCTATCTGGCATCCACCTCTATAACTCTAACCCAATTAAAGCAGAGCAATGGCTCTCATTATTGAAATTGAGAGACAAGCTGCAAGTCAGACACTAATGGGCTGTTCTGTGCCTTCCAAATCTGCAGATACATTTAAGGTTGGCATGATGTTAAAGGTGAAAACATGGTTTTATTTATCTGGTTCTATAAATTGTGAGTCTGGGCTCCATCCGGTGTGAGAGTACTAAACACTTTTATGTCATGTGCCTTTTAGATCTCGTCCATGGGCATGATAAGTGGCGACCCGTCGTTCAGGGCAGATGGGGCAGAGCCCCACCTGTTTAGCAAAAAATATAACTATATATAACTAAATAAAAATAAAAAGTTTGCCATGTTATTTTGGCATTAATACGTGTCACATATCAGTTTGCAAACAAAATAAAAAAATCATGTTTGTATGCGGCTTTATTAACTCAATGGTCTCCTTTTTTGCTTTCTTGAGTAAGGCGGCTCCAAAATGCAGGTGTTTCAGCCTAGCTCAGTGCTTTCTGTGGTGGTGGGGCAGCCAGCGGAAGATACGGAGCGAAGGGGTTGGTAATGTTCTCTAGTTGCGCCGTGATTGACTCAGTGTTCTGTCACTCATGGGGACACTACGTCACAGCAAAATCTACAGGGAGAGCTCAAATTCAAGCCCCTTGGGTGCTGCCATAGTTACATTAGAGGTGCCCATCCAAGAAGGCTCAAGGTCATTGGCCACAGATAAAATGAAGTCAAATCACGTTATATCTACAATAGCTTATATCTACAGTAGCTTCAAAAATCTTAGCTAGCAAGCTAGCAGTCATCATCATGAATCAAGTTGACAATCTATTGGCAAATCCTTTTCAATCCTTGTCATATGAAGAGAAATTATAGATAAAATGTATCAGTGCTCATTGGACATAAACATTACACAACAAGTTGGAAATCGCAAATTCAACAATGAGGGGTTTGGAAGTAGTCAGTGGCTAACTGCAAGCATTGCAAAGCAATCACTAGCCTGCTATTCAGTGGAGTGGATGTGTGGTCCAAGTCTGGGTTTAAGGGTCTCTTTTCCATGCTTAAAATGATAAACATTCAACATTGGCCATGCTATCAATCCAGCATGACTTCTGCCGCTTTCAAAACAACTGGGAAATCTCAGACTTTCAGTGAGTTGAAGACAACTGGGAACTCTGAAAAAAACGAGCTCCGACTGGGAAAATATGTTTTGAATGGTCATCCAACTCAGAATTCCAAGTCTGGAATTCTGGCCTCTTTCTAGAGCTCCAACCTGAAGATCACTAACGTCATGATTCAACCTTGTGTTTTTTAGAGTTTCCAGTTGTCTTGAAAGCACCATAAATCCAGAGAATGCCAGACTTTGATGACAAAATTTGCCCAGCAAGGACCACCACGCCACCTTCCTGTTCAAGTGAGCATAGCACAACAAGGTGAGTCCAAAAATGTATTGTATGCTGCTACGTAAATTATGTAATATGCCAGGGAGATGCATATACTGTAGCTAAGAAAGTACTACCAAGTGTATGTTGCTTAGTAAGCTGTTAGTAGCCCGTGTGCCTCACCCTAATAAGTTGGTCCCTTTTCCACTCATAATTTAGCCTACTGTTCTGACTTGGTGGTGCACACACAGCCTATAGCCTGTTTTAGAGTAATGTCATCATCGAATATTGTAAGAGCTTTCATTGTCTGCTTATATACCCCCTTTATTTATCCAACGGTTCTGACTTGGTGTACAGGGAGAATACTGTTAGAACGGCCCATGTTCTGAATTCTGTTGCAGTACATTTCAAAAGTGCTGAACAAATAGTTATTTTGACTATGTCTGTCCTAGCGCGCTCATTAATATCTTCATCGAAATTACGGATTGCCTCTTATCTGCTCGTCATCCCGTTATGCCATAGTTTGTACATATCAATTGTCAGTAGAAACCACATTTGTTTAAGCAAGTCAGCCGTAGCAGCTATGTTTTTATAAAAGGCTGTAAATGAGGCTGAATGAACTGTTTTGCTGCCAGACAAGGCTCTGCTGATAGCCAGGTGTAACAGTGGTAAGGTGTTGGGACAGTTTTATGTAGACTCTAATAACAGTTTGTGGTCACCGTTTGTCACGTTAAAGTCCATTTAATGTATTGTTTAGTGTTGTGTAGTGTAGTGGCTTTGCTGGCATGCATCTATAAAAAAAACTGGGGGAGTTTGCCCCACCAAGATTTACATGCTAAAATCGGCACTGGGCGTGATGATAATGATGGTCAGTCCACATAGCCTTAAAGCTGGGCGTGGGCTCACCTCGCCTTCTCCTCTTCTATCTGCTGGCCTGTTGCATTCTTAATCAGAGATCTCGAGGGATCCTCCTCGTGGTGCCCGCACATATAAAACCCGTGGCGTGCCACTCCCGGACACTGTGTCCAGAGCCTCGCCCACGCACGCGCCGCCGCCACTGGATACAGTTCAGCATCCTCTGCGCTGACCAGCTCAGCGGAATTAACGGCACGGCAGCTACCAGACGAAAAGGACTTTCTCTCCTCTTTTTTCTAGTAAGTGTGCCCGGAGTTTATATTCGTCCATTTTTTTTTTTTTATCAGCGCATGATTTTTGTTGTTGTGTGCATTAATAATTAAACGGCACTGCTAGTTTATTCAATTGCCTATGAGATATTCGGAAAACTTGCGTTAGGCTTTGAGACAAATCTTATACATTTCCTAGAAAGTACATGATTCAAATTCATAATCCGATTTGCTAATTTCTAATTTTTCTTTTTTTGTATTGTGAAAAAAGTAACTATTTTTTCTAATTCATGGTAGGCTACATAATCAATGCAATGCGATTGCTTTTCGATGTTATGCTCAACACGCACACAGTCTAGGATACCATAGGCTACCTCATTAGAATGTGCCCAGGACTGTTGCCAAGGACCACACCCATTCCTGTAGAGCTCTGGTTCTGGGTCTCTGGGGGATGTGTCTGTGCTGTAAGGGACACAGGTGCCATTAGGGAGAAAGCAGAGGATAGGGTGTGAGGAAAGAAAAGGAAATCAAGTAAACAGGTGATGTAGCTAATCATAGAAAAATATATATATGTTGTCCCTTATAATGCACAATTAACAATGTGACTACTTTGCATTAGTTAATGTTCTGATGTCAGGAATTGGATGTTAATACAGTAGCATTGCTTTAACAGTGCTTGATAACGTTCAGTTTTCTACATGATGTATTGCCTTTCTGTAGCGGGTGTAGGCTGCCAGTGCTGTGACTGCTCCAGGGTGTTGGTCAGTGGAGCTGCAGACTACTGGTCCGTGGGTGTCTGTCTGGCCTGTGTCTGTCTGTCTGTCTGTCTGAGTGAGCAGGACAGGAGGAGCCATGGCTAACAGGGGACCCAGCTACGGGCTGAGCAAGGAGGTGCAGGAGAAGATAGAGCTGAAGTATGATCTGGAGCTGGAGGCCCGGCTGCTGGACTGGATCGTAGCTCAGTGTGGAGGGAACCTGGAGAGACCACAGCCAGGCAGACAGAACTTCCAGACCTGGCTGATGGATGGAACAGTGAGTCTGAATGAGAATGAACAAGCTCAATAAGATTAACTGATTGACTGGACCGCAGTCAGTGATATAGAACGACCGCTTATATAATCTAACAATGACACCAATTTATGTCCTCTGCCTTTTTCTTTGTCTCTCTCTTTTTTTCATTGATCAATCTCTTCCTTTCTCCCTCTCTACTTCTCTTCTTTATCCATGTATCTGTATTCTTCTTCCTCCCTCTTCCTCCTCCTGCTCCCTGTAGATTCTGTGTAGGCTCATCAATAGCCTGTACCCGCGTGGTAATGAGCCCATCAAGAAGATTCTGGAGACCCAGATGGCCTTTAAGCAGATGGAGAAGATCTCCCAGTTCTTGCAGGCTGCCGAGGTCTACGGAGTAATGACCACAGACATCTTCCAGACCGTGGACCTGTGGGAAGGTGGGTTGCACGTTCACTAGCACATATAAAGTCTCCATAAATCCATGTGACATTGACATGCTTCTCCAATGACGCCGAGTCACACACTCGTGTCTCTGCTGAGCTGTCTGCCTGTACATTACCATCAATACTCACATTGAATTTACAAGAGTCTTTATAGTCCAGTAGCGGTGCATGGGTAAAACCACTGGGGAAGCCAAGCCAGATGATTGTGTTGTTTGCTCTATAACCTGTTAGTTCATATGCCTTACCACCATAATATATAGGCCTAAAGGCAGAGACGATAAGAAGACACAGTGGCAGAATAAATTCAACCACACCTTTGTTTCATCACAAAACCGGAGAGCAACATCAGTCCAGTGAAGTCCACGAAGCATATTGCATGTAAAAAAAACAAAACAGTTACATGACCTACTGCATGGTCAATCAACTTAATGTTTCCAACATTTTCGGACTACTAAACACCAGAGTTACAGCAAGTCGCAAAGAAAACAGGGGCTGCCTCCACTATTCCAGCACCATTTCAACTTCAACATTTCAACATCATCAAATCACCTATACTTAGTCTAAAACAGTGACAACTAAAAGATACCAAAACCGATTTAGTCCAATCAACATAAGCTAAATATCATGTGGCTGTCCATGGGACTGATTTCTGTGTGTGTGTGCTCGTGCATGCGTAGAAAAAACACGTTGACTCACCCTACTTGTAGAGAAATGCAAATGCCATCCTCCTCTCTTTCATGTTGCCAATACAACCTATCACTCTGTCATATAGTACACGCTTTTAGTTTTTGTTGTCCTTGGCTACCTGACTAAAATGCTTGCTCACTAGCCTAACTTCCGTTCATGGGCAACGATTAGCCAGCTAGTTAACATTAGCCTACTACATCTAGCTACATATTGAACTTCCATTTTCTCAGGCCAGGGGCACAATGTATACATTGATGGTTGGATCAGAATCGCATTATAATCATTGGCCAGTACGGAGAATTAAGTAAAACCACAAGTCCAAATCCCTGTCTCCATCCATGGCTAAAATGATGTTTTAGCTTTTGATGTGATTGGTGTGAAGTCAAATCCAAAACTGGCTTCCCTTGACACTTTTTGGGGGGGGGGGGTGCGCCAGGACCATGCACAGTTGAGCTCACTCAGTTTAACTCAACGCTAATTGGCTAATATTGTATACATTTTTTATCAAGGGAGGCCAAATTCTCGCTGTCTTCCCTTGCATTCAATGCTACGGGCGGCAACAATATCATACTCTTTTTGACCAGACAGCATCAGATAGATGGGTTACACATACAGAGACAGAGGGGCGCTGTTTCTCTCGCTCGGATGCTTTCTCCAGTGAGATACATTCAACCTCTTGTGAATTGAAGGAAAATTATTAAACACAGAGAGACAAAATATATATTATATATTTTTTTCTTGGTCAATTATTTGGTGAATCCTGGCATATCTTGGCATCCATGAATACACACCACTGTTATAGTCATCTATACAGGTCATACATACTCCCATGGAAACATTTCAAATATTTTTTGACACATTACTCAAGAGGTAGCTCTGTTTGTAGTTAGTTTTATTTGGAACCTGTTTGCCTATTTGATACCCTGCCTGTTCTTTGCTGTCTGGATGGGGTCCAGTGTTTGTGAGGTTCTGTTCTGTTATGGTTACAGGGCAGGACATGGCCGCGGTGCAGAGAACCCTGATGGCCCTAGGAAGTGTTGCCCTCACCAAGGACGACGGACATTACCGTGGCGACCGAGACTGGTTCCACAGGTAAGGACTGGCCACGACCCCTTAATTGGGAAACTCTGTGAAAGTGTTATCTGAATGTTGTGTGAGTGTTCTACATCTCAACTCTCCTGTCTGTCCTGGTCTGTGTAGGAAAGCTCAGGGTTACCGGCGGGAGTTCTCTGAGGACCAGCTTCGTCAGGGCCAGAGTCTGATTGGTCTACAGATGGGCAGCAACCGCGGGGCCTCTCAGTCCGGCATGACGGGCTACGGATCGCACCGACAGATCATGTAGAGACACCAGCCAGCCGCTCAGCCAGCTGCTAGCCACTCCCTCAGCCTGGTGGTGTACTCCAGTTACTGGACCTCCAGAAGAGAGCTCCACCACACCTCCTGAACCTCATGAAATGACCCAACCACTTTTCCCCCTTCCCCAGCAGCACAAGCCATTCTCTCACACACACAAACACATACACATACATACACATACACATTCACACACATATACACACACACACACATTTCTACTGTTCGCCCCCAACCCAAACAGTGTTCCTTATACCCCAACCACACCATGATTCCTACAGACGTCAGTGGTTTCTGCTTACCCCATCCCCGCTCTCCAGTCCTCCTTGGTCCTGCTCTCTCCATCCATATGGTCCTGCTAGCCATTCCCTTCAGTGGATGAAGTCTTAGTAATTCAGTCGATACAGAGAACCCAAGATTGGAGTCGTCCTTCTACAAAACAAGCAAATAGTATTTTACACTACTACCAAATATAACAGCAAGACAACATTATAGCATGTTACATATTTAAATTATTTAACTCTTTGTTTGTTTGTTTGTTTGTACAGTAGATGTGTCCGAGTCATTGTATGGTCATGGAGGGTTTGCTTTACCTCATGATGTTTCATGTATAACCGAATGGAATCAATGAGCGATGATGCCTCTGCTGTCTTGTGTGAACATGTGAAGACTTTGCAGTAACTTCTGTAACCAAATGACCATCACGTTGTTCCTGGTTAATACAGTAAAGGGACCTTAAACTATGCCTTGTATAAGAAATGTAACCCACCCTAATGCAGAGGAATTCATAGGCCTAAACTTAGTTCAGTTTTTTTTTACTAACGTTCTGTGCGGAACTAGAAGCACAAGCATTTCTCTACACTTGCAATAACATCTGTTAACCATGTGTATGTGACCAATACATTTGATTTGATTTGATTTGATTTATAACATATGTATAATTATAATGTATGTAACGTACATCTATGTGTCCATGTGTGTTTGAGCCAATCCCATGATTGTTAAAGAGCCACCTTGTATGAAAGTGACACTGGGATCATTCTGTTCCTGGCCTGATATTGCTTCTATTCTTTTTCTAATCTGTGAAATATACTAAAGTCATTGCTCTTGAACATCTTTATATTTGGTTGGCTAATATCTTTTCCAATGGATTTCCATCATCAGAGAAGTACCAGACTTCTAAGGAATGCTATCTGTGAAGATAATGTTGCTTAAAACAAACACTCCTCCTAGGCATTCCGTTGGGGTTAGGGATGGCTGTGTAGGTTCTAGAACACTAACCGGAAAGGTCAGAGTTTATGGCAATGGTGTAATTTATGGGGTCAAGCGTTTAACAACAATGCGCTGTTTATGTTTCAGATGCAGAAGACAAACACGCATGTGTTAACATCTCCCCATCCGGAGTGTCCCTTGTCTTGTGTTCTGTTGCTAATGATTTCAGCCGCTAACTAAGGGACATTTTATCATACATTGACATTCAAAAGAAATCACTGATGAAAAATTAGGCATCTGACATTCATCTTACTCTTTATCCCTGATACCCCCTTCACCTTTTAGTTTTAGGACCTCATTCGGGAGGAGCTAGACAGCCATCATACAGGCCAGGATTGAAATCCTGCATGTACAGTGGCTTGCGAAAGGATTCACCCCCCCCTTGGCATTTTTCCTATTTTGTTGCCTTACAACCTGGAATTAAAATGGATTTTGGGGGGGTTTGTATCATTTGATTTACACAACATTCCTACCACTTTGAAGATACAAAATATTTTTTCTTGTGAAACAAACAAGAAATAAGACACACAAAAAAAAACATTCACCCCCCCAAAGTCAATACTTTGTAGAGCCACCTTTTGCAGCAATTACAGCTGCAAGTCTCTTGGGGTATGTCTCTATAAGATTGGCACATCTAGCCACTGGGATTTTTGCCCATTCTTCAAGGCAAAACTGCTCCAGCTCCTTCAAGTTGGATGGGTTCCGCTGGTGTACAGCAATCTTTAAGTCATACCACAGATTCTCAATTGGATTGAGGTCTGGGCTTTGACTATGCCATTCCAAGACATTTCAATGTTTCCCCTTAAACCACTCGAGTGTTGCTTTAGCAGTATGCTTAGGGTCTTGTCCTGCTGGAAGGTGAACCTCCGTCCCAGTCTCAAATCTCTGGAAGACTGAAACAGGTTTCCCTCAAGAATTTCCCTGTATTTAGCGCCATCCATCATTCCTTCAATTCTGACCAGTTTCCCAGTCCCTGCCAATGAAAAACATCCCAACAGCATGATGCTGCCACCACCACGCTTCACTGTGGGGATGGTGTTCTCGGGGTGATGAGAGGTGATGGGTTTGCGCCAGACATAGCATTTTCCTTGATGGCCAAATAGCTCAATTTTAGTCTCATCTGACCAGAGTACCTTCTTCCATATGTTTGGGGAGTCTCCCACATGCCTTATTTTTTTCTTTAAGCAATGGCTTTTTTCTGGCCACTCTTCCGTAAAGCCCAGCTCTGTGGAGTGTACGGCTTAAAGTGGTCCTATGGACAGATACTCCAATCTCCGCTGTGGAGCTTTGCAGCTCCTTCAGGGTTATCTTTGGTCTCTTTGTTGCCTCTCTGATTAATGCCCTCCTTGCCTGGTCCGTGACTTTTGGTGGGCGGCCCTCTCTTGGCAGGTTTGTTGTGGTGCCATATTCTTTCAATTTTTTAAATAATGGATTTAATGGTGCTCTGTGGGATGTTCAAAGTTTCAGATATTTTTTTATAACCCAACCCTGATCTGTACTTCTCCACAACTTTGTCCCTGACCTGCTTGGAGAGCTCCTTGGTCTTCATGGTGCCGCTTTCTTGGTGGTGCCCCTTGCTTAGTGGTGTTGCAGACACTGGGGCCTTTCAGAACAGGTGTATATATACTGAGATCATGTGACACTTAGATTGCACACAGTTGGACTTTATTTAACTAATTATGCGACTTCTGAAGGTAATTGGTTGCACCAGATCTTATTTAGGGGTTTCATAGAAAAGGGGGTGAATACATATGCAGGCACCACTTTTCCGTTATTTATTTTGTAGAATGTTTTGAAACAAGTTATTTTTTTCATTTCACTTCACCAATTTGGACTATTTTGTGTATATCCATTACATGAAATCCACATAAAAATCCATTTAAATTACAGGTTGTAATGCAACAAAATAGGAAAAACGCCAAGGGGGATGAATACATTTGCAAGGCACTGTACTACTACAGGGAAGTAACACAAAACACCACCATTTTGTTGCCTTGCTACCATCCCTATGGTAACATATACTGTAAGCTCAGCACAGTCCAAGCTGATCATTACCCTGCCAGAGAATGGGGAATATTCTAGAAGGGGACAGGTGATGTGGAACGGAGAGGGCTGGATAGACAGAATAAGTAACCTAAAATAGCCGTTATCCTTGTCGAACCAATGGGATGCCTGGCTTGGCAGTTGGCATGGTGATGTCACCAGCTTTCAAGTCCTTAGTAAGGTTTGTGTGGCCTTTTTCGGTGTCTTGGCTCTACAAACATTCAGCTGTGTTCATTCTCCTGCGCTCAGTTTGTATGCATGTGTCTGAATATATATGTGTGTGAGTGTGTATTGGACTTCATGTGTTGAGCTGGATTACCCTCTTCTGTATTGTGCATCAAGTGCTGAGAATACTCAATTGGACTGCTGTGAAGCGTTGGCCCTTGAGGGACAATGGTGTGGGTCAAACTCAGCGTCTCTCTCTTGCTCCTCCTGCTGGCTGTGAGATGCGTAGTTCAGGAAGAACCCAAGAAGAACGGATGTGTTTGTGGACATCCAGGAATACCAGGAGACCCAGGCCACAATGGAATGCCAGGCCGAGATGGACGAGACGGGTTCAGAGGTGACAAGGGAGACCGAGGTAAGACTAAGGCACAACCTCCTCAGTGTTTTGCCGCGGTCATCCCCCTCTTCAAAGGGGCTGACACTCTAGATCCAAACTGTTACAGACCCATATCCATCCTGCCCTGCCTTTCAAACGTTTTTGAAAGCCAAGTTAACAAACAGATCACCGACCATTTCGAATCCCACCGTACCTTCTCCGCTATGCAATCCGGTTTCCGAGCTGGTCATGGGTGCACTTCAGCCACGCTCAAGGTCCTAAACGATATTATAACCGCGATCGATAATAGACAGTACTGTGCAGCCGTTTTCATTGACCTGGCCAAGGCTTTCGACTCTGTCAACCACCGCATTCTTATTGGCAGACTAAATAGCCTTGGTTTCTCAAATGACTGCCTCGCCTGGTTCACCAACTACTTCTCTGATAGAGTTCAATGTGTCAAATCGGAGGGCCTGTTGTCTGGACCTATGGCAGTCTCTATGGGGGTGCCACAGGGTTCAATTCTTGGGCCGACTCTTTTCTCTGTGTATATCAATGACGTCGCTCTTGCTGCTGGTGACTCTCAGATCCACCTCTACGCAGACGACACCATTTTGTATACATCTGGCCCTTCATTGGACACTGTGTTAACAAACCTCCAAACGAGCTTCAATGCCATACAACACTCCTTCAGTAGCCTCCAACTGCTCTTAAACACTAGTAAAACTAAATGCATGCTCTTCAACCGAACGCTGCTTGCACCCGCCCACCCGACTAGAATCACTACTCTCGACGGGTCTGACCTAGAGTATGTGGACAACTACAAATATCTAGGTGTCTGGTTAGACTGTAAACTCTCCTTCCAGACTCACATTAAGAATCTCCAATCCAAAGTTAAATCTAGAATCGGTTTCCTATTTCGCAACAAAGCCTCCTTCACTCATGCTGCCAAACATGCCCTCTTAAAACTGACTATCCTACCGATCCTTGACTTCGGCGATGTCATTTACAAAATAGCCTCCAACACTCTACTCAGCAAATTGGATGTAGTCTATCACAGTGCCATCCGTTTTGTCTCCAAAGCCCCATACACTACCCACCACTGTGACCTGTACGCTCTTGTTGGCTCGTCCTCACTACATATTCGTCGCCAAACCCACTGGCTCCAGGCCATCTATAAATCACTGCTAGGCAAATCCCCGCCTTATCTTAGCTCATTGGTCACCATAGCAACACCCACCCGTAGTATGCGCTCCAGCAGGTATATCTCACTGGTCATCCCCAAAGCCAACACCTCCTTTGGCCGCCATTCCTTCCAGTTCTCTGCTGCCAATGACTGGAACAAATTGCAAAAATCTCTGAAGCTGGAGACACTTATCTCCCTCACTAACTTTAAGCATCAGTTGTCAGAGCACCTTACCGATCACTGCACCTGTACACAGCCCATCTGAAATTAGCCCGCCCAACTACCTCATCCCTATATTGTTAATTATTTTGCTCATTTGTACCCCAGTATCTCTATTTGCACATCATCTCTTGCACATCTATCATTCCAGTGTTAATACTAATTGTAATTATTTTGCACTATAGCCTATTTATTGCCTTACCTCCATAACTTACATATACACTGTATATATATTTATTTCTGTTGTATTTTTGACTTTGTTTTGTTTTACCCCATATGTAACTCTGTGTTGTTGTTTTTATCGCACTGCTTTGCTTTATCTTGGCCAGGTCGCAGTTGTAAATGAGAACTTGTTCTCAACTGGTTTACCTGGTTAAATAAAGGTGAAATAAAAATAAAAATAAAAAAAATAGCAAGGTCTCAATAGAAACCAGCCTTTCTGTTCCCATGCTGATGAGTTCTTGAAAGTTCTTGGTCATTTTATTCATTAAAGGTGAAATCGGTGTCACTGGACCAACAGGACAGAGTGGCCCCATAGGAAACAAAGGGGATCTGGGTAAGACTGCATTTTATAATGAAAAATACTTTGTACAGTTATCACTACTGGCTTTCTCTGACAAGCAATATAAACATAATTCCTTTCTCCTTGCATCTGCAGGTACAGCTGGCCTGGCAGGAATTAAGGGCAGACGGGGTGAGAATGGAGAGAAGGGGCCACCAGGGAAGATGGGGCCCCAAGGAGTCTCAGGGCCCATGGGCCTCAAGGGCCAGAAAGGGGAGCTCGGGTTACCGGGAACCCAGGGGCCAAAAGGGGATTTGGGGCCTCTGGGACCTGAAGGGCAGAAGGGGGAGATCGGGCTCCAGGGAGACCGAGGCATCCAGGGGCCCTTGGGACCCCCAGGCCGACCAGGACCGAAGGGGAACCTCGGCCCCCCAGGGTTCAAAGGCAACATTGGTTACCGTGGAGAGCGAGGGAATCTGGGCGAGACAGGGGAGAAGGGAGAGAAGGGGGACACATTCTTCATCCCAAAAAGCGCGTTCTCAGTGGGTTTAACTGAACACACCAAACTCCCACCGGCTAATGCACCGATCAGGTTCGACAAGGTGATCTACAACCGACAGGACCATTATGACCCACAGACCGGACGGTTCACCTGCGCTGTGACTGGGGCCTACTACTTCACCTACCACATCACTGTGTTCTCCCGTAATGTTAAAGTAGCATTAGTGAGGAACGGAGTGAAGGTGATCCACACCATGGATAACTACCAGAGCAGTGAGGACCAGGCGGCAGGCGGAGCTGTGCTGCATCTGGAGAAAGGGGACAAGGTGTGGCTGCAGGTGGCTGGAGGAGAGCTCTTCAACGGGCTGTTTGCTGATGAAGATGATGATACAACCTTCTCTGGGTTCCTTCTCTTCGGTGCAGATTAGGGGTTAGGTCCACATGGCTCAGTGAAGTAATGTGGGAAAGTTACAATACCTTATTACCAACTGTTACATATTACTTTAATATGACTTTAATAGTCTATTGTGTACAGTAATTCTAGGCAATGACAAAAGCATTGTTTAAATGGTTTGTTATCAAATACAAATATAAACGAAACAACAATTTTGTGTAATATTTTGATGCTACAACTGATTTCACCTATCATTTAAGATCATCTCTCCTCTGATAACTCACCAAACTATGACATATTTACTGTGCCTGTAAGTGTTCTTGTATCTTGTGTGATTTCAATACACTGTAAACAGTTCACTGTGTTTTAATTTACTCCTATGTACAAAGTAGTAGGCTACAAAATTCTGAAGAATATATCAGCTGGTGTAATGTGATATGAATTTCTGGGTGCGGGCATGAATAGAAAACACTTAGGCATGAGGAAACAGGCTGAGCTTTGCAATGCCACAAACAACTGGAAGGTCCTGTACTTTTTCAAAGGCATGCCAAATGTCAGTTCCAGAAATGACGTCAGAGAAGAAGCTCGCATTTATTAATCCACGGCTGTTTTTTTTCAATGAAGCGCAACCTACTATGGGCGTGCTTCACTGCCGTGGTCACGTTTTGGTTAACTGTGATTGGCTTTTGGCGGTGTGGTCCTCTTTCCGTCAGACCGCACATTTTTTTTAGCAAAACATAGTTTGAGTGAATGTGGGGTCGTCACTAGTTACCACAACCACAAAGTCATAAACCCCAACTATTTCTACAATTTCTCGTCTTGATGTGATTATTGTGATGAATGTGATTTTAAACATTTAATCCTAACCACACTGCTAACCTTATGCCTAACCCTAACCTTAAATGAAGACCAAAAAGCTCATTTTTGTTTTAATTAATTTGTAGGATATAGCCTATTCTGACTTCGTGGCTGTGGTAACTAGTGGAAACCGTGAAGGTCGAACGCAAACTCCACCCCCAACAAGTGTACTGATGCTGCCCACAGAAACGACAGCTCGAGCTGCAAAGAATCGAGCAACCTCACACACTTGAGTATGAGTACCAACGGATTTCTGAGGTTGCTTGAACAACTTTTTTAGTTATTGACTCCCTCTTTTCCCATTTATTCACTTGCATAACCAACGCTGGATGTTTTGTCGCCCGCAACCTTTTACCAAGCCAGCTTTCAGTTTTGTAAATATTTTAGAACTTATCGGTTAGCTAGCCAGCTAACTAGCCTACTGTTAGATGTTGCAAGGTGCCACAGCCATTTGTCACGAGATGTTGCAAGCCAGTTTATCCAGCAGTAGCCCGCAACTTCCGACATGTTTTCGTGTGTAATCATCGATTGCAGGACCCAAAAGACATTTGGACCTCCAAGTAGCTTGCTAACCCTTTTTGTAAAGCGTTTATCGATTATGGCTATTTAATCAACAAAAATAGCTACTGCTCTGTTGATGAGAAATACCGGTGGCACAGGACAACATCAACGACAATGAGAAGGGTAAGTTAAGCAAACGTAACCAACTTGCAGATGAATGCAATATCAATGTGTTGCGTCATAAACAAATGTATGGCTAATATCAAACGTGTAAACTTTTTTTTTGTGGATCGGGTAAACTTTTTTTTTGTCGATACAAATGTGTCATTCACAGTCAATATTGATTAAATTTGTTTGGGTTCTAGCATTGGTTTGTTCCTTTAACGTTAACGAAAAAGAGGGGGATTATTGTAGTGCATTACTCCCCTGGTTGTTATAGTGATGTAGGGGATGCCATTCTTTGGGAGCTGAGGGGTGGGGGTCTCGGTCAACTACGAAGTAAGAGGTTTATGCCGAAACTAAGTTAATTAAATACACAAATAAATAAGCACTTTTTCCTCGGGGGTGTTTTGCTGGCTTACGCGAAAGAACAGGAACAAAATCGCCTTTACCATCTAATTCTCCAGCTCTTTTTCATTTTGAAACATTCCCTGTTATACTTATACTTACTTTTTAGTATGAATTTGTAGGAGTAGTAGATTGTTTTCCAGAGAATTACATATTTGTAGGATTCCAACTAGCACGCGCCCATACACCAGGGAGATGGAATACCAGAACAGTTCTATCTCTATGGATGATGGAACGCCAGGTGCAGGTGCACATTCGGGCAAGTGTTCTATACTGTGTCAGGGGAAACACTTAATGTCAGCAAGATGTTCTGTTGTTCAGTAGTATATCTGAACATATCACACAAACTTTGCTATTTCATTCCAGTATTCAAGTATCCACATATACTGAACAATAATATATAGGCAACATGCAACAATTTCAGTTCATATAAGGAAACCAGTCAATTGAAATAAATAAATTAGGTCCTAATCTATGGGTCACATGACTTGGCAGGGGCACAGCCATGGGTGGACCTGGGAGGGCATAGGCCCACCCACTGGGGAGCCAGGCCCAGCCAATCAGAATGAGTTTTTCCCCACAAAAGGGCTTTATTACAGACAGAAATACTCCTCAGCACCCCCCTGACGATCCCACAGGTGAAGAAGCTGGATGTGGAGGTCCTCGGCTGGCGTGGTTACACGTGGTCTGCGGTTGTGAGGCTGGTTGGACGTCCTGCCAAATTCTCTAAAACAACATTGGAGGCGGCTTATGGTAGAGAAATCAACATGAAATACTCTGGCAACAGCTCTGATGAACATTCCTACAGTCAGCATGCTAATTGCACGCTCCCTCAAAACTTGAGACATCTGTGGCATTGTGTTCTTGATATGCCACACCTGTCAGGTGGATGGATTATCTTGACAAAGGATAAAATGCTCACTAACAGGGATGTAAACAAATTTGTGCACACAATTTGAGAGAAATAAGCTTTTTGTGCGTATGGACATTTTCTTGGATCTTTTTTTCAGCTCATGAAACATGAGACCAACACTTTACATGTTGTGTTTATATTTTTGTTCAGTGTATTTACACTGGTATAGGAGACTGTTTCTGTTTCACACAGTTGTAATTCCACTCCAGTCACAGGAGTGGCAGTTACATGGAGTGCTTATGTTTGAACTTTGCCTCATATAAATGTCCTTGTTCTCAGAGAAGCTTATGTCAAAGGTCAATCAGTGGGATTGATTTGATACCCAGCTATAACTGGTTCTGTCTCATCCTGGAAAGAGGTTGCCCGGGCCCCTCAAGGGTTAGTAACTTCACCCCCCACTAACTATATGTGCAGTGTCCCAGACCCGTTTTACTGCAGGCTATTTGTATGTAGCCCACATCTGTAGAATGCTAGTGTCTTGTTAGGTCAGATATTTGTGTGTTTAGCATTCCTACAAGTCCTAGTGTTCATAGTAGTGTTTTGTCCTGTGTTAGCTGTGGTTGGTGTTGGGTTTCCCATTAAGGGCTTTCTGACAGACCACAGACATATATCTGGTGCGTGAATGAATGAGACGGAGAAAGTGGGTGACACTCTTCGCAATACCTGGCTTCCCACAATCAAAGGGGGGCGCGGTCTCTCTGTATTCCCTCTGTCATTGGACAAAAAGAAGAGGAACTGGGCCATTGTGAGATATGAGACTTCAACAAGCTGGCAACACGCAACAGGTGCCTAGTTAGGAGGGTGTAATGTTACAGAACATTCAGACAGAACTAGGCTATATTGTGTAGATAAAATATACATTCTACTTTGCTACAGAGAATAGGCTATCGTGTCAGCTGCTCTATACAGGTCACTTCTATCTGCAACATCCTGAATGTCTAGGAGTAGGCCACTGCTTGTTCACACACAGGACTCGGCCTGAGCTAGTCAGACTAGCCACCTGAAATGGCAAACAACTGGGAAATAGGACATCCTGGCATGTCTTCAGAGATGAGTGAATCTGAACAGCACCAGGTTTAGAATGAATTCTTGTGAACAAGCACACAGACAAGGCTGCCAGGTCCCAATCTCTGGAAATCACTTTCTCAGAATGTAGATGAGGTTCGGTTCCGTTGCATAGGCTAGATGAGTTAGAGACAGTGTAACAGTTACAAAGACTAGACTATGTGATGGGAGGAAAGTGCATTCTTCTGTCTTCCTCTTTCCCTACCTAATAGTAGATCAATCTACTATTGACACTGTGCAGGCTCTCTCTCTGTGTGAACTAGAGATTCCATCAGATTCCTTGTATAGATGGCATCCAGTGATAATAGTTAGTATTCAACTTTATATAGCCTAGTAACACACATGGTTCTAAATTCCATGTGATTTTACATGGATCCACCAATATAGCGGAATAATCACGTTATCCATTCCAATAATCTGGAGTCTATAGAGTGGGATTTCAGCAGCTGTAGAGTGGTCCTAAGGTCCTCTGTAGCTCAGCTGGTAGAGCACGGCGCTTGGAACGCTAAGGTAGTGGGTTCGATATCCGGGACCACCCATACACAAAAAAAAAAATTATGCACGCATGACTGTAAGTCGCTTTGGATAAAAGCGTCTGCTAAATGGCATATTATTATTATTATTAGTAAGGCTTCCCTGACTTAAGAGTACTATAATGTATGACTAACTCATAGTGTATGTTGCTGACTAGTAGTCTTAATGGCTGCGCCGTAGATGAAACCAGTGCTGCACAGACTGGTAAAGCCCCTTAATCTGATTAGTCCTGGGAGAGGAACACACACACACAGATACACACAGATACATGCTGGACGGGGCTTGGTGATGGGAGCCATTCGTGTTTCCTTCAACATTTCCTCAGAGAAACTCAGCTTCTCTTTGGACCACAGACTGGTGAGTTTTACACGCACGCGCACACACACACACACACACACACACACACACAGAACCACCCTTTGTGCTGTCCACTTATGTCTGTTTCATGCTGCGTGGTCCCATGGTGTTTATACTTGCGTACTATTGTTTGTACAGATGAACGTGGTACCTTCAGGCGTTCGGAAATTGCTCCCAAGGATGAACCAGACTTGTGGAGGTCTACAATTCTTTATCTGAGGTCTTGGCTGATTTCTTTTGATTTTTCCATGATATCAAGCAAAGAGGCACTGAGTTTGAAGGTAGGCCTTGAAATACATCCACAGGTACACCTCCAATTGACTCAAATGATGTCAATTAGCCTATCAGAAGCTTCTAAAGCCATGACATAATTTTCTGGAATTTTCCAAGCTGTTTAAAGGCACAGTCAACTTAGTGTATGTAAACTTCTGACCCACTGGAATTGTGATACAGTGAATTATATAAGTGAAATAATCTGTAAACAATTGTTGGAAAAATTACTTGTGTCATGCACAAAGTAGATGTCCTAACCGACTTGCCAAAACTATAGTTTGTTAACAAGACATTTGTGGAGTGGGTGAAAAACTAGTTGTAATGACTCCAACCTAAGTGTATGTAAACTTCCAACTTCAACTGTACGTCTCAGAGTGGCTAACATGGAAGGTCTCCTACATGCGTATCAGAGTGGCTAACATGGAAGGTCTCCTGCATGCGTATCAGAGTGGCTAACATGGAAGGTCTCCTACATGCGTATCAGAGTGGCTAACATGGAAGGTCTCCTACATGCGTATCAGAGTGGCTAACATGGAAGGTCTCCTGCATGCGTATCAGAGTGGCTAACATGGAAGGTCTCCTACATGCGTATCAGAGTGGCTAACATGGAAGGTCTCCTACATGCGTATCAGACTGGCTAACATGGAAGGTCTCCTACATGCGTATCAGAGTGGCTAACATGGAAGGTCTCCTGCATGCGTATCAGAGTGGCTAACATGGAAGGTCTCCTACATGCGTATCAGAGTGGCTAACATGGAAGGTCTCCTACATGCGTATCAGAGTGGCTAACATGGAAGGTCTCCTACATGCGTATCAGAGTGGCTAACATGGAAGGTCTCCTACATGCGTATCAGAGTGGCTAACATGGAAGGTCTCCTACATGCGTATCAGAGTGGCTAACATGGAAGGTCTCCTACATGCGTATCAGAGTGGCTAACATGGAAGGTCTCCTACATGCGTATCAGAGTGGCTAACATGGAAGGTCTCCTACATGCGTATCAGAGTGGCTAACATGGAAGGTCTCCTACATGCGTATCAGAGTGGCTAACATGGAAGGTCTCCTACATGCGTATCAGAGTGGCTAACATGGAAGGTCTCCTACATGCGTATCAGAGTGGCTAACATGGAAGGTCTCCTACATGCGTATCAGACTGGCTAACATGGAAGGTCTCCTACATGCGTCTCAGAGTGGCTAACATGGAAGGTCTCCTACATGCGTATCAGAGTGGCTAACATGGAAGGTCTCCTACATGCGTATCAGAGTGGCTAACATGGAAGGTCTCCTACATGCGTATCAGAGTGGCTAACATGGAAGGTCTCCTACATGCGTATCAGAGTGGCTAACATGGAAGGTCTCCTACATGCGTATCAGAGTGGCTAACATGGAAGGTCTCCTACATGCGTATCAGAGTGGCTAACATGGAAGGTCTCCTACATGCGTATCAGAGTGGCTAACATGGAAGGTCTCCTACATGCGTATCAGAGTGGCTAACATGGAAGGGACAAACGGGATAAACAATTCTCTCATTCTTTCACAATTTCAATAAGTTGTAGTGTGTTAACAGTTATTTACCCTGAACGTGTTTGTCTCTCTGGTCAGGACACTGTTAAACCTGGCTTGCTAGATTCGATCTCTCAGATAACAACAGACAACCTGTAAACGAGCAGGCTGAGCAGCTTACCATAGAATCATGGCAGTGTTAATGCTTTTGGGGAGGTTCTGTCTGGGTTCCATGGCTTAGCTACCAAATGAGAGAACTGCTAGAGAAGTGCCTTTCCCTTAATATTCTCTGTCTAGCCGTCTATTTAGTTTAACTCTCCGTTTATATTTCTGCCCAATTAGCCTGAGCCTGGCCCGGGGCAGGACATGACTCTGCTCTGTGTAGGTGAATTGGGGGCTGGAGTTTACTAATGATTACAGGTTTATGACCCCTTACATAAGTCTGTGACTTTACCAACCCAAAGAGAAGGTAGTTGATGACCAAGAGAATGTGCACCTCCCTCCCTGTCCCCTACTGCAGGGTTTCCCAGTGTGTGTGTATAGGTCTACACAGTCTTCAACAGTATGTGTGTATGTTTTTCAATATATTGAGGGCCGTCTTAGTGTATTTGTGTGTGTGTGTAGCCCCAGTCCTCCTCTCTCTGGGAGTCTAATCAGAGGCTAGCTCCAGCTGGCAGCCGTGTGGGGGGGCTCCTCTGCTCTCCTCTCTCTGAGCTCTTAATTAACTCTGGGCCTGAGAGCCAGAGCACCGCTTGCTCCCAGACTTCACATGCAACCATGCGGGAACACTGATCTGACCTGTAGTAGCACCACTGGAAAAGTAGCCCCAGAGAAGCACTCTCATACAGCTTCCATATTGTTGAAGCATAACTTGAAGGAAAAATCCACTCAAAACCACTTATTCCTTTAATGTGCAGTGTTAAATAACACTAATATGTGAGAACAATATTTTTTGTGAACAAATGTTTCATTTTGGCGTTATAATAAGGTTGGTATCAACATGGGAAATCATTGTGGAAATCTGTTGCAGCTCAAGTAAACTACAAAATCCACAATGCAATGCTCTCTCTATGGGCTGGCTGGCTCACAACGGCAGATATACTTTTGATGAGATGGGAAACGTTGCCCATGCTACGTCAATGGGCCGCATGGTGCATTCTGGGCGATTCTGGGTCAAGGAGCGCTCTCCTTCAAGGAGTGAATGGGAGTCTATTGGGCGCTAGCTCAAAAACCCAAGATTAGCACGAATTTCGTCAACAAGAAGTACAACATTACAAATCTTTTCCGAGATGTGAGATAATGAACTTGCTATCTGAAGTATCGCATAGCTTTGGAAACATGACATTACGTACTTTCGAGGAAAATAGGCACGTTTCTCGACATATACACTGACTTTGAGAAGGGATTACGTGACGATTATCTTAGCAACCGCGTGACGCAGCATGACAACATGAACGTGATAGGTCGACAGTCTGCTGGGTGGGACGTTGTACGTTCCTTCATCCATTGGATTCCTATCTCCTTTCTATAATATCTCTGGCAACTGCACCATGCAATGCACCCTGGACTAAAGAGGCAGACAAATAGGAAAAATGTGATAGACCAACCGTTAAATTACACATTTCTTGAGGTAGGAATATTGCAAAAATATGATCAATGGCTCATTTGAGAGAAGACATCCTCCTGAGTCAGTATTGAAATCTGACATCGTTTTCGCGATCTAAAAGTTGTATTCCCATTAACTTACGGTGTAGTGAGAGCAAAAAGGCAATTTCAGAATGTGGGAGGGACATGTCCCCCCCGTCCCCAGTGAAAGTTGCACCCCTGGAGGTTCCACTGTTCTACACAGCTTATTGTGCTGGCCAGGGTAAAGCTACACACACTCATTTAGTTGATCTCTAGATGTGAGGTACTGGCAGGCAGTAACTCCAACTCCTTTGAAACAGAACCCTGTGGTGTATCCTGCCTAGTGTAGCAGGTCCCAACTGGGTTGTGAATGTTGGCGCAAGGCATAGGGGTAGTGGGCATTGTGCAAGGTAGAGTTGGCAGAGTGGAGCGGGTGGTAGGTTAGGAAGATAAGATCAGTTTATGAGGTAATACATTGGATAGAGGACTGCCTTGGTGTGCCTGTTCAGTGCTAGAGTAGTCTCTTTCATTCACCAACATTGTTTTACTGGAGTACCTAGAAGCCTTCAAGGGTGGTGGCAAGGCTAGTACGAGTGGAGTAGGAATGGTGATGGTGATTTTCTTCTGTTTAGTGATGGAGCGAGGTTGGTGAACTGTCAACAGAGAAGAAGGTTTAGCATTGAGATAATCCATATGGTGGAAGAGAATGCTAACAGCACGTAGTCTAACTCTCACTCACTGGAGCTAGAGAGGGAGTGGAAAAGCTCTGAGCAGGTCTGGCCAGACAGAGGCAGTCTAATCTATGATAGGCAAGTTAGGTTCTCCATGTAGTATGAATGTCCTGAAATTTTGCCATTTAAATCTGTATTTGATTAAAAGGTCTATAGCGGAGCCACTGTAAGTCAATTGGGTCAGTGTGAAACTACTCAGAGATGGAGAGGCAGGGATCACACCCCCTCTCCCCCTCTTTCCCTCTCTCACCTCTCTCCATCTGCCAAATCTGGAGAACATGGGCAATTTGTTGCATTAATCACAATGGATTAGTGATTCTCATTGCTTAGTCATGCTCACAAAGCCCCTCATCAAAGACTGGCCTGCATTAACCGCTGCCCTACACACACACACACACACACACACACACTGGTGCCCACTGCTCCTTGGCCATAGAAAATACACACCGCCAAGGAGAAATATACACTGAACAAAAGTATAAACGCAACGTGCAACAATTTCTACGATTTGTACTGAGTTACAGTTCATATAAGGAAATCAGTCAACTGAAATATATTAATTAAGCCCTCATCTATGGAATCCACATGACTAGGAATACAAATATGCATCTGTTGGTCACAGATACTTTTAAAAAAGCCCACTGAAGTCAGTTACGATGCCGAACTGCAGTCAGGTCAAGACCTTGGTGAGGATGACGAGCACGCAGATGAGCTTCCCTGAGACATTTTTCTGACAGTTTGTGCAGAAATTATTTGGTTGTGCAAACCAACAGTTTCAGCAGCTGTCTGGTAGGCTGGTCTCAGACAATCCCGCAGGTGAAGAAACCGGATGTGGAGGTCCTGGGCTGGCATGGTTACATGTGGTCTGTGGTTGTGAGGCCGATTGGACGTACTGTCAAATTCTCTAAAACGATGTTGGAGGCGGCTTACGGTAGAGAAATGAACATTGAATTCTCTGGCAGCAGCTCTGGTGGACATTCCTATAGTCAGCATGCCAATTGCACGCTCCCTCAACTTGAGACATCTGTGGCATTGTGTTGTGTGACACAACTGCACATTTTAGTGGCCTTTTATTGTCCCCAGCACAAGGTGCACCTGTGTAATGATCATGCTGTTTAATTAGCTTCTTAAATATGCCACGCCTGTCAGGTGGATAGATTATCTTGGCAAAGGAGAAATGCTCACTAACAGGGATGTAAATAAATTTGTGCACAAAATCTGAGAGAAATAAGCTTTTTGTGCGTATGGAAAATGTCTGGGATCATGAAACATGGGACCAACACTTTACATGTGGCGTTTACATTTTTGTTCAGTGTACATAGGATAGCTGTCACAGAGAGAGAGACTCCCAGACACGGTCTTCCTCTTTCTCGCTCTCTTATTCTTTCACTCAAAGCTCAGAAACACATGCTATTGACAAAGGAGAGCAATTTTTTCTTGCACTCACATATACACAAAGGTTTAGGTCACTATACTTAGTCAGCAATAATACCGTACTCCACTCAAGATACATTTTATTCATACGTCACAGCAACATACACATTTGCACAGTCATAAATGCATAGTAGTTATTGGCTAAACCTTACACTGGCAGTGGCACCCATTCATTTGTAATATACAAATAATTAGGCCTACTTTACTTTTTAGCATGAAGTCATAGTGTTTATTTGCTTTTGTTTCTTTGAATTACATTCTGAATTCGAAGTGTGTTTTTATGTGCCTCTGTAGCTGCCTCTGGTGTAAATCACTTCCTGAAAGTCCTTTCGAGTGGACAGTGTACACCTCACATGTGTGCCACCTTCAGGGCTGTGTGTATGGTAGCGGGCAGTCTAGTGTAAAGGCAGTCTAGTGTTAATGGTAACGGGCAGTCTAGTGTTAATGGTAACTCTGGCTGAGTTGTACTAGTGTGCTTTAAGGATAGGCTAAAGAAACCGCTCTTATTTTCACTTGCACAAGTTCTCTGTGTTTTAGAATGGTAATAAAACATTGAAATCAAAGTGCCTTTCAAAACAACCAAGGACACTGTAGTAAGAAGTGTAATATAAAGTTATGATATGTTATAAAACAAGATGTTACATGTCTTGTCTCTTTAGGCGGGGCAGAGCGATGGAGCCCCGTCCACCAGCGATGACTCCCTCTCTTGCCGCCATGGCTCCTCTGCCGACCCTGACCTTCAACCTCTAGCCCGGCCCCGACCCCCTGGCGACCTTTACCCTATCCAGGGTAATGTGGAGGGGGCGACGCCCCCGTCCCTGCTGTCTGGGTGTGGTGCCCAGGTACAGCCGGTGACCTCTGACCCCCACAGTGAGGAGAGTAGACTGAACGGGCTCAACATGGCCGCCTGGTCCAGCCCTGTGATAAGCCACCCTGAGATAAAGCCCTACCCCTCCAGGATCATGAGGCTCTTCTCTACCCAGAGGAAGTTCACCGTTCCTGGGGACAGTCCGGGCCCTACCAGGCCCCTCTCCTTCCAGGGCCCTCCATCCAGTGCCGGGGGCCCGCAGGCTTTGCCAGGTCTGTCAGGGCTGGCCGTCATGGGCTCCTTTAAGAAGCTGCGCTCCTCAGTGCTCCAAGGCATCCAGAACCGAGGGACAGCCAATCCGGATGGAGAGTACATCTCAGTAGCCAACCATGGTGGAGATAATGGAATGGTCACAACCAATCAGAGCCTAAGACTAAGGTGTGGGGAGGGCTATAGAGTGTCCAATGGGGTTGGGATGAGCCCTTATGGTTCTGACAATGAAAAAGAGGAGGAGGAGGTAGTAGATGAGGAAGATGGACTGCAGAGAAACACACGCTTCTCTAGGAGTATTCGGAGAGCGTATGGGGCGGGGCGCATCTCACTGCTGGTCACCGGGCAGAACCAGAACGGGGAACGAGGGGAGGCTCCAGAACAGGGGGTTTCAACCAATCAGAGGCCAGTTTTTGGCTCCGGTTCAGGGTCAGAGGTGAACCTCCATTCGGAGGAGAGTGTGAATGTCAACGTGCTGAGCAGACTGAGCAAGAGCGCAGACAACCTACACCTCTTTAAGACCCCTTTCAGACGCAAAGCCCCTTCTCCCTCTCCCTCTCCGATAAACTCACCAGGTACCGATGGCTCTGTAGGGGCCAATGGGGGCCCCAGCATACAGAGATCAGCCAGTGCCTCGTCCGTGGACCTTAGGGACCGCAGCCAGAGCCCTGGACGCCTTAGGAGTCCCCTAGGGGCCAAGGGCCACATGTTGAAGCTAGTGGGCAGCATGACTGACCTGACCGTGAGACGCAGGCCTAACCCGTCCCCCGTCACTTCCTCAGGCTCCCCCGTGACTCCCCTGTCCCCCCTCAGCCGTCTCCACGACGACTACTCCCGCCGCACGCCCTGCCTTCCCGCCAGCGACCGTCAACGGCGGCCCTCGCCCGCCAGGACCAGGAACGTCACTCCGGTATCACTGGAACACACGCCAACCGTCCACCCCCAGGAAGGACCAGACCATGTCAGTTTCCCAACCTATAGTGAACCTCTCGCTACAACCTCATCTCCCCTGAGGAGCAGCCTGTGTGAGGGGGGCAGGTCTCAGGAGGGACGGGGAGACGAGTGGAGAGCACAGTGTGACTCCGCTCCACTCCCCCAGGGGGAGCCCTATGAG
Organism: Coregonus clupeaformis; assembly: GCF_020615455.1. Classification (NCBI taxonomy): domain Eukaryota; kingdom Metazoa; phylum Chordata; class Actinopteri; order Salmoniformes; family Salmonidae; genus Coregonus; species Coregonus clupeaformis. Next base: position 23,041,943 of record NC_059198.1, on the reverse strand, counting down.
AGCCACAGCAAACACAAGCCGGAGGTCAACGCAGAGGTCAAGACGGAACCAAAGCAGGTAAGAGAATACTTTGATGCTCCAATCTGCTACACTGGCTCAGTCCTACTGTAGTGCTTTGGAATGGTTGGACTACTGATCTGAAAGGCATCAGGTGAAAGCGACATGCTGGTAGTGACACCATCATTTTATCACATATTCCTATTGATCAGCGGGCTCAAAGGGAAGGATATTGGGTAATTTGGGGAGTAGGTTTTAGATAGTGAAAAGTCGTCATGGGGGTGAAGGCAGACAGTCTCATCCTTATCAATTGGAGCCGAATGATCCGTTGTAAGGCCTTTATCCTAATAATTTGATCTTCTGGCAGTGACCTTTGTCTTATGAAATGGAACGTAGCAGTGGAGGTATCTGGTGGTTTATGAAGGGATCTTTCATTGGTCTCTTAAAGTCATTTAGATAAGTGAGTGGAGGCGCGTGTCTCTAGCTTACCAAAGAATCCAAAGCTTGCATGCCCCAGCCTAGTCCAAAGTTCCTGTCCAACATGATTGGTCAAGTCAGTTGTCAATCAGGCTCTACAGCCTAGCTGATTGGCCCCAGCCCCGTGTCACATCTACTGTCACTTTCTCTGTGTGTTATAAGCGTCGGTCTAGTGTATTTGTCCACACTGTGATTGCGTGACTCCCAGCAGCGTCACGTGTAGGCCAGCTGTAGAGGCCATCCACTCTGAAGGAGCAGAACAGGCACAGTTAATCATTAGGTATTGTTTATGATTGGTGGTGGGATTGGTTGCGTAAGCAAGCAGGGCTCCCGTTCCAGTGTGCTATGGCTGGCTGGCTGGTTATCAGTAAGAGCAATGCTGTCCTCTCCCCTCCTTCTCCCAAGCCCTCCCTTCCCCACTCTGCCCTCAACGACAGGCAGGCAGGCAGGCCACAGGGACAAAGTCCACTAGTCACGCTGGGCCTTGGAGAGTTTACAGAGAGAGATCTAGGAAAATGCTACCGACACAACCAGGAATAATACACTGTCTGGGTTGTTAGAGGACTGAAGATTGATCAGAAGAGTGGTTTATTTGATTGAGGACCATGATGGCAGATTTGAGTTGATAAGATGGAGAGAAAGGAGCTGATTTTCATTGCTTGAAGAGAGAGAAGCAGGCAGGGGAACGTGTAGTAGAGGACTAAAGGAGAGGGAGACCCAGGCCTCGGGACAGAGGCCTGTGAGTGTGTTGTTTGACCATGGTGCTGATCCACTGTGTACCTTTCCAGTGCATATGGACCAGACCAGCCCAAGATCAGGAGGAGCAGGAGGTAAGAGAACATCTCTCTCTTCTGACAAACCAATACCAATGACAAACAAACTGAACCAGTTCAGTACACAGTATAGTAGTAAGCTCTCTGGTCAGTTACAGACAAACCACATCCTTTCGAATGGGCAGAAATGTGTTCTCTTCTGTCGCTCCTCCTTGTATTTACACATACAATTTGATAAGACTTTTTACATTTCTTGAGGTGATGTGATATGATATGGGAAAATAAATAAATATTCCATATTAGTGACATTAGTACTGACCTTCCACATTTGACACGTCAGTTAAACAACATGCTCAGTTTTTGATTAACAGACGTTCTTTCCTGAGGATGTGTTAAATGTTAGGAGCAGGCATTGTGGGACATCTCATTGACCTTTCACCTTTTCTCTTACCCTCAGGGCACGTCAGACGAACAGGGCAGAGAGGCACTATTAAAGGGTGAAGAGAAGCCCTCTCCTTCAGCCACCGGTACCCCTCTCACCCAAACATGTTCCCTAGACTCTCCCACATCACCCATGTCACCTACATCATCCACGGCAACAGGCGCAACGGAAACATCCACGTCCGTCACCCCCAGGCGGAGGGCGGGCCGATCGAGGCCTCGGCCAATCTCTGACTACGCTCAGCTGGTTGCCAGGAAGTACGCCATCCCCGAGGAGGAGGTGGAGCTACATCCTGAGGAGAGGACTACAAATGGAACTCCCTGTCAGGACTTCAAAAGTAATGGAGGCTCGCAGGACAGAGACAGCCCAGAGAATTACAATATGAATGGAGATCTCCAGTGCCGGAGGAGACGGCCCATGTCTGTGATTGGAGGAGTGGATCTGTACTCTTCAGCTGGACCTGAGGAGAGAGAGGACCGCCTGCCCTCTGTAAGCACCTCACTGTTAAACAATGGCTAGATATACTGAGATAAAATAAAATAAAATGTTATTGGCCACATGCGCCGAATACAACAGGTGTAGACATTACAGTGAAATGCTTACTTACAGCCCTTAACCAACAGTGCATTTATTTTTTATAAAAAAGTAAAATAAAACAACAAAAAAGTGTTGAGAAAAAAAGAGCAGAAGTAAAATAAAATAACAGAGATATTTGTAACACCTGTTATATTCCAGAGGAAATGCCCAATATGTCAAATAATGTCCTGTTTGTGATTGACGTGCAAAACCCCTGGACGTTCCCAAAGGCCCCTAACACTGTCCTCTCCATGTCTCTCTAGCCCCTCTCACGCCCCCCTGTCCCGTCCCACCAGGTGCCCTCCTACAGGGCGGTGTCGGCCAGGTTTCGCCCCTCCACCTTCTCCCAGAGCACCCCCATCGGACTGGACCGCCTCGGACGACGCAAACTACACAGAGTCCTCAGTGGTACAGGAGGGAGTGTGTGTGAAAGGGAGGAGGGAGTGTGTGTGAAAGGGAGGAATAAAGATGGCGAGAGCATGTTTGTGTGTGAAAGGGAGGAATAAAGATGGAGAGAGCATGTTTGTGTGTGAAAGGGAGGAATAAAGATGGAGAGAGCAGGTCTGTGTGTGAGAATGAGGAATAAAGATGGAGAGAGCAGGTCTGTGTGTGAGAGGGAGGAATAAAGATGGAGAGAGCAGGTCTGTGTGTGAGAATGAGGAATAAAGATGGAGAGAGCAGGTCTGTGTGTGAGAATGAGGAATAAAGATGGAGAGAGCAGGTCTGTGTGTGAGAATGAGGAATAAAGATGGAGAGAGCAGGTCTGTGTGTGAGAGGGAGGAATAAAGATGGAGAGAGCAGGTCTGTGTGTGAGAATGAGGAATAAAGATGGAGAGAGCAGGTCTGTGTGTGAAAGGGAGGAATAAAGATGGAGAGAGCAGGTCTGTGTGTGAAAGGGAGGAATAAAGATGGAGAGAGCAGGTCTGTGTGTGAAAGGGAGGAATAAAGATGGAGAGAGCAGGTCTGTGTGTGAAAGGGAGGAATAAAGATGGAGAGAGCAGGTCTGTGTGTGAGAGGGAGGAATAAAGATGGAGAGAGCAGGTCTGTGTGTGAAAGGGAGGAATAAAGATGGAGAGAGCAGGTCTGTGTGTGAAAGGGAGGAATAAAGATGGAGAGAGCAGGTCTGTGTGTGAAAGGGAGGAATAAAGATGGAGAGAGCAGGTCTGTGTGTGAGAATGAGAGGAATAAAGATGGAGAGAGCAGGTCTGTGTGTGAGAGGGAGGAATAAAGATGGAGAGAGCAGGTCTGTGTGAGAATGAGAGGCAGAGTGGGGTAGATTATCTGTAAAAGAAGAGCAAAGCAGAGGAGAGCTTTGAAAGTTACTGTGTGAAATGAAAGTGTGTTTACCATCTTTCCAGAGTGTAATGTGTAGAGCAGGGTTCCCCAACTGGCGGCCCGCGGGTGGTTTTATTTGTCCCCCCAAGTTTTTCATTTTGTTTTCATTGTTGGACATAAAAGACTAAAACAGCAGGAAATCAGCTCCAAGTGATTTCAATTTAAGAAATCTGTTCCCAAGTATTCCCACGCATAATAGAGTGAAACGTGATCGAATACAAATGTAAGCAATGTTTGAAATGATTATGTTTTAGTCAAACATTATATCTGTTTGGGCTACTTGCGGTCAATTTGCCTTCTACAAATTATTTGTAATCATGTCGCGGCCCCCCGACCATCCTCTCAAGAAAAAATCGGCCCACGGCTGAATCTAGTTGATGATCCCTGGTGTAGAGAGTGCTGTTATGTGTGTGTGTTTGTGTGTGTGTGTGTGTGAGAGCATGTCTGATGTGTGTAACTGTACTAACTCTCTCCTCCCCACAGCAGACGGAGGCTCAGAGTGTTGTGCAGCGGTGAATGGTGACAGTGTGAGTGAGGAGGAGGGGAGCTTCGATGAGCTCAGTGATGTCACAACGTACCTGCAGCCTGGGGTGGGGCTGTCTGCTCTCAGCCAGGTGAGCTTTTTATCTACCTGCCTGCCTGTGTGTTAACCTGCAGGATTTGTTCAGCATCGCCAATGTTCTGCAACCGTTCCTGGCAACAGATGGAACCAATGTTCCCTCAAAAAAAGGTCTGCTGAGCGCAAACTTGAATGCTGGGAAAATTCAGTGCAACTTTCAGCGTGCGTTTACTGTGAACACTGAGGCTGTACCCGCTTTAAGTTACTGTTATAACAGTGGCCAAGTAGGCTGCTGTGGCTATTTTATCATAATGTAGGCCTAACAGAGTGGCCTATCATCAAAAACAATGGAGAAAATGCATCCCATAACATTTTAACATGGAAATAGCTGTTCTATCATTCAGCCTACAGTAGCAGCCAATGTGTGGTGTTCAATGTAGGCGTACATTCCATGAGACTTTTGAAAAAACAAAACATGCAGGGCTTGACATTAACCTTCAGATAAGGAGGTGACTGAAAATGTTGTGTTGTTTGATGCAAGAAACCACTTTACAAAATAAAATACATTATTATTCCCATACCATTATTACAGAGAATCAGACAAATGATGCTGCCTATTGGCTACTTAGCTTATTCAAGCCTGTCTCAAAATACAAATCACATTTTATTGGTAACATACACATGTTTAGCAGATGTTATTGCAGTTTTAACGAAATGCTTGTGTTCCTAGCTCCAACAGTGCAGTAGTATCTAACGGCAGGTAGCTTAGAGGTTAAGAGCGTTGTGCCAGTAACCAAAAGGTCGCTGGTTCTAATCCCCGAGCCGACTAGGTGAAAAATCTGTCGATGTGCCCTTGAGCAAGGCACTTAACCCTAAATTGCTCCTGTAAGTCGCTCTGGATAAGAGCGTCTGCTAAATGACTAAAATGTAAATGTAAAATTCACAACAATACACAAATCTAAAAGAATGGAATTAAGAAATATATAACTATTAGGACAAGCAATGTCGGAGTGGCATTGACTAAAATACAGTAGAATAGAATACAGTATATACATATGAGATGAGTAAAGCAGTATGTAAACATTATTAAAGTGACTAGTGTTCCATTATTAAAGAGGCCAGTGATTCCATGTCTGTATACAGGGCAGCAGCCTCTAAGGTGCAGGGTTGAGTGACCTGCTGGTAGCCGGCTAGTGATGGCTTTTTAACAGTCTCATGGCCTTGAAATAGAATATGTTTTTCAGTCTCTCTGTCCCAGCTTTGATGCACCTGTACTGACCTCGTCTGATATTTTTGGCCTTCCTGTGACATCGGGTGCTGTAGGTGTCCTGGAGGGCAGGCAGTGTGCCACAGGTGATGTGTTGGGCAGACTGCAGAACCCTCTGGAGAGCCCTGCGGTTGCGGGCGGTGCAGTTGCCGTACCAGGCGGTGATACAGCCCGGCAGGATGCTCTCAATTGTGCATCTGTAAAAGTTTGTGAGGGTTTTAGGTGCTAAGACGATTTTCTTCAGCCTCCTGAAGTTGAAGAGGCTCTGTTGCGCCTTCTTCACCACACTGTCTGCGTGGGTGGACCATTTCAGTTTGTCGGTGATGTGTATGCCAAGAAACTTGAAGCTTTCCACCTTCTCCACTGCGGTCCCGTCGATGTGGATAGGGGGGTACACCCTCTGCTGTTTCCTGAAGTCCACGATCATCTCCTTTGTTTTGTTGATGTTGAGTGAGAGGTTATTTTCCTGGCACCACACTCCCAGAGCCCTCACCTCCTCCCTGTAGGCGGTCTCGTCATTGTTGGTAATCAAGCCTACTACTGTTGTGTCGTCTGCAAACTTGATGATTGAGTTGGAGGCGTGCTTGGCCACACAGTCATGGGTGAACAGGGAGTACAGGAGGGGGCTGAGCACGCACCCTTGTGGAGCCCCTGTGTTGAGGATCAGCGAAGTGGAGGTGTTGTTTCCTACCTTCACCACCTGGGGGCAGCCCGTCAGGAAGTCCATGACCCTGTTGAACATGGCGCGTCGGTGACACTGTGTTATCCTCAAAGCGGGTGAAGAAGGTGTTTAGCTTGTCCGGGAGCAGGACGTCGGTGTCCGCGATGTGGCTGGTTTTCCCTTTGTAATCCGTGATTGTCTGTAGACCCTGCCACATACAGTCATGGTCAAAAGTTTTGAGAATGAAACAAATATTAATTTTCACAAAGTCTGCTGCCTCGGTTTTTCATGATGGCAATTTGCATATACTCCAGAATGTTATGAAGAGTGATCAGATGAATTGCAATTACTTTCAAAGTCCCTCTTTGCCATGAAAATGAACATAATCCCCAAAAAACATTTCCACTGCATTTCAGCCCTGCCACAAAAGGACCAGCTGACATCATGTCAGTGATTCTCTCGTTAACACAGGTGAGAGTGTTGACGAGGACAAGGCTGGAGATCACTCTGTCATGCTGATTGAGTTAGAATAACAGACTGGAAGCTTTAAAAGGAGGGTGGTGCTTGAAATCATTGTTCTTCCTCTGTTAACCATGGTTACCTACAAAGAAACACATGCCGTCATCATTGCTTTGCACAAAAAGTGCTTCACAGGCAAGGATATTGCTGCTAGTAAGATTGCACCTAAATCAACCATTTATCTGATCATCAAGAACTTCAAGTAGAGAGGTTTAATTGTTGTCAAGAAGGCTTCAGGGCGCCCAAGAAAGTCCAGCAAGCGCCAGGACCGTCTCCTAAAGTTGATTCAGCTGCGGGATCGTGGCACCACCAGTACAGAGCTTGCTCAGGAATGGCAGCAGGCAGGTGTGAGTGCATCTGCACGCACAGTGAGGCGAAGACTTTTGGAGGATGGCCTGGTGTCAAGAAGGGCAGCGAGGAAGCCACTTCTCTCCAGGAAAAACATCAGGGACAGACTGATATTCTGCAAAATGTACAGGGATTGGACTGCTGAGGACTGGGGTAAAGTCATTTGCTCTGATGAATCCCCTTTCCGATTGTTTGGGGCATCTGAAAAAAGGTGAGCGCTACCATCAGTCCTGTGTCATGCCAACAGTAAAGCATCCTGAGACCATTCATGTGTGGGGTTGCTTCTCAGCCAAGGGAGTGGGCTCACTCACAATTTTGCCAAAGAACACAGCCATGAATAAAGAATGGCACCAACACATCCTCCGATAGCAACTTCTCCCAACCATCCAAGAACAGATTGGTGACGAACAATACCTTTTCCAACATGATGGAGCACCTTGCCAAAAGGCAAAAGTGATAACTAAGTGGCTCTGGGAACAAAACATCAACATTTTGGGTCCATGGCCAGGAAACTCCCCAGACCTTAATCCCATTGAGAACTTGTGGTCAATCGTCAAGAGGCGGGTGGACAAACAAACACCCACAAATTCTGACAAACTCCCATTGATTATGCAAGAATGGGCTGCCATCAGTCAGGATGTGGCCCAGAAGTTAATTGACAGCATGCCAGGACGGATTGCAGAGGTCTTGAAAAAGAAGGGTCAACACTGCAAATATTGACTCTTTGCATAAACTTAATGTAATTGTCAAGAAAAGCCTTTGACACTTATGGAATGCTTGTAATTATACTTCAGTAAACCATAGTAACATCTGACAAAAATATCTAAAAACACTGAAGCAATAAACTTTATGAAGACCAATACTTGTGTCATTCTCAAAACTTTTGACCACGACTTTACGTCTCGTGTCTGAGCCGTTGAATTACGACTCCACTTTGTCTCTGTACTGACGTTTTGCCTGTTTGATTGCCTTACGGAGGGAATAACTACACTGTTTGTATTCGGTCATATTCCCAGTCACCTTGCCATGGTTAAATGCAGTGGTTTGCGCTTTCAGTTTTGCGCGAATGCTGCCATCTATCCACGGTTTCTGGTTTGGGTAGGTTTTAATAGTCACAGTGGGAACAACGTCCCCTATACACTTCCTGATTAACTCAGTCACCGTGTCCGTGTACACGTCAATGTTACAACACTGCCCTTTATGACAAAAAAAGCTATGTACCTGACTCACTTTTCAAAGATGCCTAGAAATGTACACGTTTTGTGCTCTTGTAGGAATCAATCCTCTATTGCTGACTACAAATGATCTATAACTGGGCTAATAACTCACTAACTAGGAAAGGATATGAACAAAATGTGCACACGTGGCTACATGCAGCTCTCGTTTTGATCTCAAAACAAGCGAATCTACTCATGACCGCTCATGCTGTAAACACAGTCCAGTTCAAAGTAAATGGCACAGATCCATACAGTGGGGAAAAAAAGTATTTAGTCAGCCACCAATTGTGCAAGTTCTCCCACTTAAAAAGATGAGAGAGGCCTGTAAATTTCATCATAGGTACACGTCAACTATGACAGACAAATTGAGAAAAAAAAATCCAGAAAATCCCATTGTAGGATTTTTAATGAATTTATTTGCAAATTATGGTGGAAAATAAGTATTTGGTCACCTACAAACAAGCAAGATTTCTGGCTCTCACAGACCTGTAACTTCTTCTTTAAGAGGCTCCTCTGTCCTCCACTCGTTACCTGTATTAATGGCACCTGTTTGAACTTGTTATCAGTATAAAAGACACCTGTCCACAACCTCATACAGTCACACTCCAAACTTCACAATGGCCAAGACCAAAGAGCTGTCAAAGGACACCAAAAACAAAATTGTAGACCTGCACCAGGCTGGGAAGACTGAATCTGCAATAGGTAAGCAGCTTGGTTTGAAGAAATCAACTGTGGGAGCAATTATTAGGAAATGGAAGACATACAAGACCACTGATAATCTCCCTCGATCTGGGGCTCCACGCAAGATCTCACCCCGTGGGGTCAAAATGATCACAAGAATGGTGAGCAAAAATCCCAGAACCACACAGGGAGACCTAGTGAATGACCTGCAGAGAGCTGGGACCAAAGTAACAAAGCCAACCATCAGTAACACACTACGCCGCCAGGGACTCAAATCCTGCAGTGCGAGACGTGTCCCCCTGCTTAAGCCAGTACATGTCCAGGCCCGTCTGAAGTGCATTTGGATGATCCAGAAGAGGATTGGGAGAATGTCATATGGTCAGATGAAACCAAAATATAACTTTTTGGTAAAAACTCAACTCGTCATGTTTGGAGGACAAAGAATGCTGAGTTGCATCCAAAGAACACCATACCTACTGTGAAGCATGGGGTTGGAAACATCATGCTTTGGGGCTTTTTTTCTGCAAAGGGACCAGGACGACTGATCCGTGTAAAGGAAAGAATGAATGGGGCCATGTATCGTGAGATTTTGAGTGAAACCCTCCTTCCATCAGCAAGGGCATTGAAGATGAAACGTGGCTGGGTCTTTCAGCATGACAATGATCCCAAACACACCGCCCGGGCAACGAAGGAGTGGCTTCGTAAGAAGCATTTCAAGGTCCTGGAGTGGCCTAGCCAGTCTCCAGATCTCAACCCCATAGAAAATCTTTGGAGGGGAGTTGAAAGTCTGTGTTGCCCAGCGACAGCCCCAAAACATCACTGCTCTAGAGGAGATCTGCATGGAGGAATGGGCCAAAATACTAGCAACAGTGTGTGAAAACCTTGTGAAGACTTACAGAAAACGTTTGACCTGTGTCATTGCCAACAAAGGGTATATAACAAAGTATTGAGAAACTTTTGTTATTGACCAAATACTTATTTTCCACCATCATATGCCAATAAATTCATAAAAAATCATACAATGTGATTTTCTGGATTTTTTTTTCTCATTTTGTCTGTCATAGTTGACGTGTACCTATGACGAAAATTACAGGCCTCTCTCATCTTTTTAAGTGGGAGAACTTGCACAATTGGTGGCTGACTAAATACTTTTTTTCCCCACTGTATATGGTAATGGTCTATTTACATATAGGCCTGCCGCAGCTCTGATTGGTTATGCCGCACAGGTCTGTGTAGAGTATGGGCTGAGTCATGCCTGTCAATGCAATAGAATCCTACTCCGATGCGTTCTGCCTACAACAAAATCTGTTGCATAGTTTTTGTTTCGGTATGTTGCATTGAAAGTGGCGAACATTGTGTTGATTCGATCACAATTGCCACAGTAAAGGGAAACGTTGGTAGTGTTAACAGGGAAAACTCTAGAACGGTGGTCACCAACCCTTTCTGAGTCGAGATCACTTTCTGAATCTAAATGCAAGCCGAGATCTACCGCTCAGATTTGAAAAAGTAAGACTATACATTAGCCAATTAAAAACAGTCCTGTAGCAATGAGGATTGTGCAGTAAGCTATAGGCCCAATACATTGTCACAGCATATTGGCTTTGCTTGAATTGCCCTGCCAATGCAAATTTTTTGTTTGGGGAAGTATGATCACACCGGTGATAGATCCGTTGTTGTAAAACATGTGAGGCACATCCGAGTGAGCATACATTTAAATAATGAGCTTTTTATTTTACTGGGCTGATGGTGCCTGCATCTGATGGTCAGTCTCAGCGGAGGGAGAGAGCAGCAGACTGAGGGTCCGCCTCTCAACATCCCTCCGCTCTCCCTCTCCTCCACTGACACTGACCAAAAAGGGACACCGTCTTCCAGCTGATGGGGAAACTCGAGTCGCACCGCATTATTTCTGCCTCATGCACAAATTCATGTTGTTACTCCTATGAACAGAGAAAGTGAAATATTCCTCGATATTAAAAAATTCCGCTAATAATAACAACAACGCAAGCCTATAAATACACTTTCCTACTCATTCATTACTGCTGCACTGCTTGATGTAGCGCTGAGTGGAAATAGGAAGAACGTGCATTTTACGGCTTATGAAAGTTTTGAATACAAAGTGTTGACAGTGCTGAGTAAGAACTTAAACATGAACTCACTCATACAAACAGCAGCTCTTTGCTGTATTCGTTGACAGTCTCTCTCATGGTTTTAAACGTTTTGAAATCTCACAGTATCAACTTTGCTGTAGCTTTCTTTTATGCCTGCTACGTTACTGCAGACAAGGTCATCTGAGCCATCTGATTGGCCAGCGGTAGTCCTATAGTGCACTTGATTTGCTCTGGGCCCGCCGGGAAGGAAGAGTTTGTACTTTCAGACACATGAAATGGTTCAAAATGGCAACAGTTTGCCTACCCGGCATGCAGTGCAGTTGAATCGGGTGCACCTACTGCCAACAGCCCAAGACTAATAAAAGAAAATAGGAACACAATACTTTATTGTTGTTGTTTTTTACAGAAATGTTTGGCGTTAGGCCTCCCGAGTGGCGCAGCGGTCTAAGGCAATGCATCGCAGTGCTAGAGGCGTCACTACAGATCCGGGTTCGATCCCGGGCTGTGTCGCAGCCGGACGCGACCGGGAGACCCATGAGACGGCGCACAATTGGCCCAGCATCGTCCGGGTTAGGGTAGTGTTTGGCCGTCTGGGATGTCCTTGTCCCATCGCGCTCTAGCGACTCCTTGTGACTTCAGGTCGCCAGCTGTACGGTGTTTCCTCCGACACATTGGTGCTTCTGGGTTAAGGGAGCAGTGTGTCAAGAAGCAGCGCGGCTTGGCGGGTCGTGTTTCGGAGGACGCATGGCCCTCGACCATCGCCTCTCCCGAGTCCGTAGGGGAGTTGCAGCGATGGGACAAGACTGTAATTACCACTAGGATAAAAAGGAATAATAATGAAGACTAATGTTCCACCAGTCGTTGAGTGATGTTCAGACTCCTACTTCTCTTTGTGGGCTGATATTTCAGGCCCGGGCAGCTGCGAGGCAGTCTTGGGGCTACTGCGCACGCGCGCAGCTTAGAGGGAACATTGGATGTAATGTCTCTCCAAGTCAATATGCCGTTTCTGCCAGGTCATCCCTGATGTGTGTGTGTGTGTGTGTGATCCGTTTTGGTCTGAGTTTCCCATGTCCAAGCGTAATCTGTGTGTTGGACATGAGTATGCTGTGCATGTAATTCTGTAATTATCTGTGCGTGTCTGTCATTACATAAGCTCGGTAACCCTCCCCGTTCTCTCTTCCCCCTCTCTCTTCCCCCTCTCTCTTCCCCCTTGCTCTCTCAGTGGATCAGCCAGGGTCAAGCAGTGTATGCAGAGGCCCTGTGGGACCATGTGACAATGGAGGAGCAGGAGCTGGCGTTCAAGGCAGGGGATGTGATCCGGGTGCTGGAGGCCCCTCACAAGGACTGGTGGTGGGGCATGGGGGCAGACAGGGAGGCCTGGTTCCCTTCCAGCTTCGTCAGGGTAAGACAACACTGAGTCAACACATTTGTGCACTAGCCTTGTTGCATTGAAAAGAAAGAAAAATCAATCAAATTCAATTATTTAAGTTTTTATTGATATTTTTTCACAACAACAAGATACAAACAAGTCAGGTCATGAAGCAAACAGAGGTCACAAACAAAACAACTTCTGCACAAGACACCATAGTTGGGTCATTGAAATGATCAGCTCAGCTCAGGAAATACAAGAAAATACAAGAGGCTTCCATGTTTTGTCTTAAGTAGACATTCTGTGTAATTGATGTTTACGCTAGACCCTGCCAGCCAAAGGCCCTGAAACTGTCTTGGATCCAACCAAGCACCTTAGTAGTGTGTGTTCAAGGGTAGTGTGGGTTCAGAGGTTTCGGTGGTTTCCCTGGTGACTTGCGTTGATTTACAGTTGCATCTTAATTAGGGAAGCTATGGTGAAGCCAGTTGATTGACAGGGGGGGTGACCGCTTGATAATTGCCCCTGTTGGTGATTGTTGATGACGGACAGGGGCTTGTTAACCATACATGGTGTTTTTTTGTTTGTTTATTGTTTATTAAAATTTTATTTATTTATTAAAGGGTAGATCAGCTTTAATATTGCAGATATATTGTAACTTCCATCAATGTAATTGTCTGCATCACTTCCAATCCCCCATATGGTTTTTTTCTCGCAAATATATATCTCTATAGATATCTCTCTCTCTCTATATATATATATATATATATATATATATATACAGTGGGGAAAAAAAGTATTTAGTCAGCCACCAATTGTGCAAGTTCTCCCACTTAAAAAGATGAGAGAGGCCTGTAATTTTCATCATAGGTACACGTCAACTATGACAGACAAATTGAGAAAAGAAAATCCAGAAAATCACATTGTAGGATTTTTTATGAATTTATTTGCAAATTATGGTGGAAAATAAGTATTTGGTCACCTACAAACAAGCAAGATTTCTGGCTCTCACAGACCTGTAACTTCTTCTTTAAGAGGCTCCTCTGTCCTCCACTCGTTACCTGTATTAATGGCACCTGTTTGAACTTGTTATCAGTATAAAAGACACCTGTCCACAACCTCAAACAGTCACACTCCAAACTCCACTATGGCCAAGACCAAAGAGCTGTCAAAGGACACCAGAAACAAAATTGTAGACCTGCACCAGGCTGGGAAGACTGAATCTGCAATAGGTAAGCAGCTTGGTTTGAAGAAATCAACTGTGGGAGCAATTTTTAGGAAATGGAAGACATACAAAACCACTGATAATCTCCCTCGATCTGGGGCTCCACGCAAGATCTCACCCCGTGGGGTCAAAATGATCATAAGAACGGTGAGCAAAAATCCCAGAACCACACGGGAATACCTAGTGAATGACCTGCAGAGAGCTGGGACCAAAGTAACAAAGCCTACCATCAGTAACACACTACGCCGCCAGGGACTCAAATCCTGCAGTGCCAGACGTGTCCCCCTGCTTAAGCCAGTACATGTCCAGGCCCGTCTGAAGTTTGCTAGAGTGCATTTGGATGATCCAGAAGAGGATTGGGAGAATGTCATATGGTCAGATGAAACCAAAATATAACTTTTTGGTAAAAACTCAACTTGTCGTGTTTGGAGGACAAAGAATGCTGAGTTTCATCCAAAGAACACCATACCTACTGTGGCATGGGGGTGGAAACATAATGCTTTGGGGCTGTTTTTCTGCAAAGGGACCAGGACGACTGATCCGTGTAAAGGAAAGAATGAATGGGGCCATGTATCGTGAGATTTTGAGTGAAAACCTCCTTCTATCAGCAAGGGCATTGAAGATGAAACGTGGCTGGGTCTTTCAGCATGACATTGATCCCAAACACACCGCCCGGGCAACGAAGGAGTGGCTTCGTAAGAAGCATTTCAAGGTCCTGGAGTGGCCTAGCCAGTCTCCAGATCTCAACCCCATAGAAAATCTTTGGAGGGAGTTGAAAGTCCGTGTTGCCCAGCGACAGCCCCAAAACATCACTGCTCTAGAGGAGATCTGCATGGAGGAATGGGCCAAAATACCAGCAACAGTGTGTGAAAACCTTGTGAAGACTTACAGAAAACGTTTGACCTGTGTCATTGCCAACAAAGGGTATATAACAAAGTATTGAGAAACTTTTGTTATTGACCAAATACTTATTTTCCACCATAATTTGCAAATAAATTCATTAAAAATCCTACAATGTCATTTTCTGGATATTTTTTTCTCATTTTGTCTGTCATAGTTGACTTGTACCTATGATGAAAATTACAGGCCTCTCTCATCTATTTAAGTGGGTGAACTTGCACAATTGGTGGCTGACTAAATACTTTTTTTCCCCACTGTATATATACAGTGAGGGAAAAAAAGTATTTGATCCCCTGCTGATTTTGTACGTTTGCCCACTGATATAATATCTATCATTTTAATGGTAGGTTTATTTGAACAGTGAGAGACAGAATAACAACAACAAAATCCAGAATAACGCATGTCAAAAATGTTATAAATTGATTTGCATTTTAATGAGGGAAATAAGTATTTGACCCCTCTGCAAAACATGACTTAGTACTTGGTGGCAAAACCCTTGTTGGCAATCACAGAGGTCAGACGTTTCTTGTAGTTGCCCACCAGGTTTGCACACATCTCAGGAGGGATTTTGTCCCACTCCTCTTTGCAGATCTTCTCCAAGTCATTAAGGTTTTGAGGCTGACGTTTGGCAACTCGAACCTTCAGCTCCCTCCACAGATTTTCAATGGGATTAAGGTCTGGAGACTGGCTAGGCCACTCCAGGACCTTAATGTGCTTCTTATTGAGCCACTCCTTTGTTGCCTTGGCCGTGTGTTTTGAGTCATTGTCATGCTGGAATACCCATATACGACCCATTTTCAATGCCCTGGCTGAGGGAAGGAGGTTCTCACCCAAGATTTGAAGGTACATGACCCTGTCCATCGTCCCTTTGATGCTGTGAAGTTGTCCTGCCCCCTTAGCAGAAAAACACCCCCAAAGCATAATGTTTCCACCTCCATGTTTGATGGTGTTCTTGGGGACATACGCAGCATTCTTCCTCCTCCAAACACGGCGAGTTGATGCCAAAGAGCTCCATTTTGGCCTCATCTGACCACATCACCCAGTTCTCCTCTGAATCATTCAGATGTTCATTGGCAAACTTCAGACGGGCATGTATATGTGCTTTTTGAGCAGGGGGACCTTGCGGGCGCTGCAGGATTTCAGTCCTTCACGGCGTAGTGTGTTACCAATTGTTTTCTTGGTGACTATGGTCCCAGCTGCCTTGAGATCATTGACAAGATCCTCCCGTGTGGTTCTGGGCTGATTCCTCACCGAGGTGAGATCTTGCATGGAGCCCCAGGCCGAGGGAGATTGACAGTTATTTTGTGTTTCTTCCATTTGCGAATAATCGCACCAACTGTTGTCACCTTCTCACCAAGCTGCTTGGCGATGGTCTTGTAGCCCATTCCAGCCTTGTGTAGGTCTACAATCTTGTCCCTGACATCCTTGGAGAGCTCTTTGGTCTTGGCCATGGTGGAGAGTTTGGAATCTGATTGATTGATTGCTTCTGTGGACAGGTGTCTTTTATACAGGTAACAAGCTGAGATTAGGAGGACTCCCTTTAAGAGTGTGCTCCTAATCTCAGCTCGTTACCTGTATAAAAGACACCTGGGAGCCAGAAATCTTTCTGATTGAGAGGGGGTCAAATACTTATTTCCCTCATTAAAATGAAAATCAATTTATAACATTTTTTACATGCGTTTTTCTGTTTTTTTTTTTTGTTATTCTGTCTCTCACTGTTCAAATTAACCTACAATTAAAATTATAGACTGATCATTTCTTTGTCAGTGGCCAAACGTACAAAATCAGCAGGGGATCAAATACTTTTTTCCCTCACTGTGTATATGATATATATATATATATATATATATATATATATATATATATATATATATATATATATATATATATATATATATATACATACATACATACATACATACATACATACATACATACATACATACATACATACATACATACATACATACATACATACATACATACATACATACATATCCTTAAAAAATATATATTTTTCTTTATTACTTTCCAACCCCACCGCCCCTTCCCCAATTGGAGCAAACTAGTGAACAACAACGCCTAGGCCTCTACTTCCAGCCTATCCACACTACACACATCTTATGGACACAGCCAACATGGTGTTTCTAATGTTACCATAGGAATGTAGGTTGGGTTAACTGCATTTAATTTACAGGTGCTAGTATAGGCGAACTGTGCGTGACTGTGGTTCACCTGGTAATGTGTGTGTGTGTGTGTGTGTGTGTGTGATTTGACAGGTGCGTGTGAATCAGGAGGAGGACTCTGGAGCGGAGAGTGTAGGGAGTTGTGCTCTGGACCAGGAGGACCCACACACTGCCCCCCGGGACACACACAGCGCCGAGCACCGAGACCAGATGAGGACCAATGTGGTCAAAGAGATCATGAACACGGAACGCATCTACATCAAACACCTCCGGGACATCTGTGAGGTGGGTGGAGGCTCGACCATAAACGTTAACCGACCCTAACCCATGTCTCCCCTCCTCCATCGTCACTGACATTACAACTAGGGTAGAATTTCTATTGGTTTTGCTCTCCTCCTCCTGCTCTCCTCCGTCCTCTCCTTGCCTCTTTTTGAAAAAGGTCAAAGGTAATCGAGGAGCGGAGGAGAGGAAATGTGGAAACTAATGCGCTTGTATGAAATTAAACTCTCCTTCTCCACTCACGCGTCATCCGGCAAATGATCCACTTCGCTGATCCTCAACACTGGGGCTCCACAAGGGTGCATGCTCAGCCCCCTGCTGTACTCCCTGTTCATCCATGACTGCGTGGCCACGCACGCCTCCAACTCAATCATCAAGTTTACAGACGACACAACAGTAGTAGGCTTGATTACCAACAATGATGAGACCGCCTACAGGGAGGAGGTGAGGGCTCTGGGAGTGTGGTGCCAGGAAAATAACCTCTCACTCAACGTCAACAAAACAAAGGAGATGATCGTGGACTTCAGGAAACAGCAGAGGGTGCACCCCCCCTATCCACATCGACGGGACCGCAGAAGGTGGAAAGCTTCAAGTTCCTTGGCATACACATCACCGACAAACTGAAATGGTCCACCCACGCAGACAGTGTGGTGAAGAAGGCGCAACAGAGCATCTTCAACCTCAGGAGGCTGAAGAGATTTGTCTTGGCACCTAAAACCCTCACAAACTTTTACAGATGTACAATTGAGAGCATCCTGTCGGGCTGTATCACCGCCTGGTACGGCAACTGCACCGCACGCAACCGCAGGGCTCTCCAGAGGGTAGTGCGGTCTGCCGAACGCATTACCGGGAACAAACTACCCGCCCTCCAGGACACCTACAGCACCCGATGTCACAGGAAGGCCAAAAAGATAATCAAGGACATCAACCACCCGAGCCACTGCCTGTTCACCCCGCTATCATCCAGAAGGCGAGGTCAGTACAGGTGCATCAAAGCTGGGACCGAGAGAATGAAAAACAGCTTCTATCTCAAGGCCATCAGGCTGTTAAATAGCCATCACTAGCACATTAGAGGTTGCTGCTGCCTATTGAAATCACTGGCCACTTTAAGAAATAGAACACTAGTCACTTTAATAATGTTGACATATCTTGCATTACTCATCTCATATGTATATACTGTATTCTATAATATTCTACTGTATCTTAGTCCATGCCGCTCTGTCATTGCTTGTCCATATATGTATTTTATAGATAAAAGGATAAGTAGCATATAATGTTATATGTATGCATGCTCTTCTCCTCTGAGAACACCTGATTCAAAGGAGGCATGGCACTTCCGCGCTACCTGCCGCAAGGACACTCTTGTGCGTCCTCTGTCGAAGTTGGAAATGGAGGAGAGGAGCAGATGCCTTTGTTTTCACCTACTAACCATTTGACACTCTTCTCGACCACTTATCAGTTTCCGGGTCACGGAGGAGAGGAGGACAGAGGAGTCAAGGAGAGAAGAGGACTGACTTTTATTCAAATGAGAATCTCCCTAGTGCTCTGGATCTCCACCAGCTTCATTGGCTCTCCCCCTGCTGGTCAAACCTTGCATTGACCACAACTCAATAGTAACGGTTATTCCTTGTTACAACTTAAACATCTGACTATGTCTAATGCTTTTCCCAGGGCTATATCCGTCAGTGTCGTAAAAACCCGGGCATGTTCACTGAGCTGCAGCTGAAGACCATTTTCAGTAACATCGAGGACATCTATAAGTTCCAGAGACAGTTCCTCAAAGACCTGGAGAAGAAGTACAACACAGACCAGCCTCACCTCAGTGAGATAGGAGCCTGTTTCCTCTCACAGGTACTTCTACCTTTCTACACACACAGTCACACACATACACAGATTGTATTACTACATACAGCATTTTTCCAAAACATTTTTCCTGTAAACATTTCACTGTATACATTTCAAAACAGTCACATCCCTATTTGGTAAGGTTTTATTTAACTCTCTTGCCCCCTCTCTCCCTCCTTTTTTCCCTCTCCCCTCTCTGTATCCCCTCTCTCTCTCTCAGGGGGAGGGTTTCTCCATCTACTCTGAGTACTGTAACACCCACCCTGCAGCGTGTGGGGAGCTGCAGCGCCTCATGAAGCTGGGCAGGTACAAGCACTTCTTTGAGGCCTGCCGGCTGCTGCAGCAGATGATTGACATCTCCATCGCTGGCTTCCTGCTCACGCCCGTCCAGAAGATCTGCAAGTACCCCCTGCAGCTGAGAGAGCTGCTCAAATACACCCCCAAAGACCACAGGTAAGTCACAACACACACACACTTTACAAACTTCACAACATATACTGTACCCACACATGCACCTATACACACACCTATACACACACACACGGATACACACACAAACCTTTTCACACTCTCAAATGCTGTTGATGTTGTGTGCTGTAGTGACTACGGTAGAGTGAGTGATGCGTACGAGGCGATGAAGAACGTGGCGAGCCTCATCAATGAGGGGAAGAGGCGGCTGGAGAGTGTTGACGCCATCGCTCACTGGCAGGTGGCCATCCTACACTGGGAGGTGAGAGAATCTTCTACTTGTGTTATTACTGTAGCAGAAAGATGTTATACCTATGCTATTGCCATCGTAGCAGGAACTCATGTTGTCTACCTGGCTCAAAGTAATGCACTGAGTGGGGTGATTTGAGATGTAGCTAGTGGATCAATCAATGATCTAACAATGACTGCAACTCAACCTAATGAATGTCTCTCTGTCATTGTTCCTTTCAGGGAGCAGACGTGTTGGAGCGCAGCTCGGAGCTGATCCACTCTGGAGAGCTGACCCGGATCACCTGGCAGGGCAACAAGACACAGCAGCGCAGCTTCTTCCTGTTTGACCACCAGCTGGTGTTCTGTAAGAAGGACGTACTGCGCCGCGACCTGCTGCACTACCGCGGCCGCCTGGACATGGACCACACGGAGGTCCTGGAGATGCCCGACGGCAGGGACCCTGAGCTGGGCATCTCGCTGAAGAACGCCCTGCGGCTCCGCAACAGCTCCACCCTGGAGACCCTGTGTTACCTCTGCTGCAGAAAGCCCAAGGACAGACAACGCTGGCTGCAGGCCTTCGCCAGGGAGAGACTGAGAGTACAGGAGGACCAAGAGATGGGTGAGGAGGGGTGGGATGGAGAGATGGAGGGGAAGGGAAGGAGACTAGAAGAGGGGAAAGGTGTTTCACCAGAGGAGAATGTGTAAGTGTTGAATGACATTTGATTGGCTGTTTTTTTCTTTATTTTATTTTTAAGGAATGAAGATCAGTGAAACGCAGCGAAAACAAGCAATCTTCAATGCAAGGAAATCCAAACAAGGGAAAATGAAGAGTAAGCGTTAAATACATCATGCTTTTTTATTCTTACAGTTGCTGTGCATGTGGTATTGGATTCATTTTATGCTCACTATTGTAAAGAATGTTTTAAAAACGTTGTTTGTGTGTTTTGTATTTCCTCCACAGCCATTGGCTACTCTGGCACTGTCCCGCCACACCACCAGCCCCTGCATCCAATTCACCAGCGCCACGTTACCGTGCCAACCAGCGTGCCTCAGCAGCAGGTGTTCACATTGGCCGAGCCCAAGCAAAAGCCCGCCCACCTGTGGTACACCTTCACCCGACACGCCTTCTTCAGGAAATGAGGATCCACCCCCCCCCCCTCCTCTCGCCTGTTTCTGACTCTAAATGTTCTGACCACGCCTAGAATTGTCCTAATGACTCAAAGAAAAACGTACAGTTATGGACCCACATATTTCAGGACAGTATCTGTGCACATACTACTTTGTGTAATGTGTGTTTTATCAATGTGTTTGTGTGCCTCTTAAAGTGGGTCTATATGTCTGTGTGTTTTATCAATGTGTTTGTGTGCCTCTTAAAGTGGGTCTATATGTCTGTGTGTTTTATCAATGTGTTTGTGTGCCTCTTAAAGTGGGTCTATATGTCTGTGTGTTTTGTTTCTGTGTTATATGTGCATTATTTTTATATCTGTGTTTTTATTTGTCTATTAAAATCAGTGCCTGGACTTGTTAATATACATACAGCCCAGAAGTGTTAATATACATACAGACGGACTCCCTCCATGTTGCTGGTGTGGTGAAGATGCTGCTTTTGTAGTCTGAGATTCCTTTATACCCAACCGCCCAGCAGAAACCTGTATTATAGTAATTATGGCAATGATGTACTGCACGTTCAGATTTTAAATTACCAGTCGAATACTTACCTGCTACCTTGGTTTTAGTTTATTTCTCTGAGGCTGGACCCTGTTGGAGTTAGACTGGTAGTGAAAGTACAACACACACACACAGGTCTACACACGCACTAACTCTGTTAACACTGTTGTAAATAAACTCTTGTACCAAATGCAAGTGATGTAACTCTGTCATTTTCTTGGTTGGTTGTGAGAAAACGTGCCTTGTTTTGAAAATGATCTCCAAGTGGAATAGAATTCTATCTGATCCCACCAGACAAATGATCAGACTTTATTTTCAAGGTAGGTCCCCCCCAAAAAACTCAGTCCGGCTTTCAACTTAATCTTGAAAGTTGTAATAGTCGAATGCACTAGTAGAATCCGCTTGTCATGTCAGTCATTGCATACCTTAGAGAGCTATTTATAACTTGTCAGAAATGTCCAGATCAACTAGCCCATGTCGGCTAATGTTTTTTAGCTACAAGATGTTCCACAATGCTAGAAGGGGGGCCTGAGTGAAAAAGTTTGATCCTGTTTTGTAATAAACGCCTCTGGTGCTTAGGTTACTGTGGAAATGTAACATACACTTACAGTTGAAGTCGGAAGTTTACATCAACTTAGGTTGGAGTCATTAAAACTTGTTTTTCAACCACTCTATAAATGTCTTGTTAACAAACTGTAGTTTTGGCAAGTCGGTTAGGACATCTACTTTGTGCATGACACAAGTAATTTTTCCAACAATTGTTTACAATTCTAGTGGGTCAGAAGTTTACATACACTAAGTTGACTGTGCCTTTAAACAGCTTGGGAAATTCCAGAAAATTATGCCATGGCTTTAGAAGCTTCTGATAGGCTAATTAACATAATTTGAGTCAATTGGAGGTATACCTGTCGATGTACACTGCTCAAAAAAATAAAGGGAACACTTAAACAACACAATGTAACTCCAAGTCAATCGCACTTCTGTGAAATCAAACTGTCCACTTAGGAAGCAACACTGATTGACAATAAATTTCACATGCTGTTGTGCAAATGGAATAGACAACAGGTGGAAATTATAGGCAATTAGCAAGACACCCCCAATAAAGGACTGGTTTTGCAGGTGGTGACCAGACCACTTCTCAATTCCTATGCTTCCTGGCTAATGTTTTGGTCACTTTTGAATGCTGGCGGTGCTTTCACTCTAGTGGTAGCATGAGACAGAGTCTACAACCCACGCAAGTGGCTCAGGTAGTGCAGCTCATCCAGGATGGCACATCAATGCGAGCTGTGCCAAGAAGGTTTGCTGTGTCTGTCAGCGTAGTGTCCAGAGCATGGAGGCGCTACCAGGAGACAGGCCAGTACATCAGGAGACGTGGAGGAGGCCGTAGGAGGGCAACAACCCAGCAGCAGGACTGCTACCTCCGCCTTTGTTTAAGGAGGAGCAGGAGGAGCACTGCCAGAGCCCTGCAAAATGACCTCCAGCAGGCCACAAATGTGCATGTGTCTGCTCAAACGGTCAGAAACAGACTCCATGAGGGTGGTATAAGGGCCTGACGTCCACAGGTGGGGGTTGTGCTTACAGCCCAACACCGTGCAGAACGTTTGGCATTTGCCAGAGAACACCAAGATTGGCAAATTCGCCACTGGCACCCTGTGCTCTTCACAGATGAAAGCAGGTTCACACTGAGCACATGTGACAGACGTGACAGAGTCTGGAGACGCCGTGGAGAACGTTCTGCTGCCTGCAACATCCTCCAGCATGACCGGTTTGGCGGTGGGTCAGTCATGGTGTGGGGTGGCATTTCTTTGGGGGGCCGCACAGCCCTCCATGTGCTCGCCAGAGGTAGCCTGACTGCCATTAGGTACCGAGATGAGATCCTCAGACCCCTTGTGAGACCATATGCTGGTGCGGTTGGCCCTGGGTTCCTCCTAATGCAAGACAATGCTAGACCTCATGTGGCTGGAGTGTGTCAGCAGTTCCTGCAAGAGGAAGGCATTGATGCTATGGACTGGCCCGCCTGTTCCCCAGACCTGAATCCAATTGAGCACATCTGGGACATCATGTCTCGCTCCATCCACCAACGCCACGTTGCACCACAGACTGTCCAGGAGTTGGCGGATGCTTTAGTCCAGGTCTGGGAGGAGATCCCTCAGGAGACCATCCGCCACCTCATCAGGAGCATGCCCAGGCGTTGTAGGGAGGTCATACAGGCACGTGGAGGCCACACACACTACTGAGCCTCATTTTGACTTGTTTTAAGGACATTACATCAAAGTTGGATCAGCCTGTAGTGTGGTTTTCCACTTTAATTTTGAGGGTGACTCCAAATCCAGACGTCCATGGGTTGATAAATTTGATTTCCATTGATAATTTTTGTGTGATTTAGTTGTCAGCACATTCAACTATGTAAAGAAAAAAGTATTTAATACGATTATTTCATTCATTCAGATCTAGGATGTGTTATTTTAGTGTTCCCTTAATTTTTTTGAGCAGTGTATTTCAAGGCCTACCTTCAAACTCAGTGCCTCTTTGCTTGACAACATGGGAAAATCAAAAGAAATCAGCCGAGACCTCAGAAAAAAATTGTAGACCTCCTCAAGTCTGGTTCATCCTTGGGAGCAATTTCCAAACGCCTGAAGGTACCACGTTCATCTGTACAAATAATCGTACGCAAGTATAAACACCATGGGACCACGCAGCCGTCATACCGCTCAGGAAGGAGACTCCTAGAGATGAATGTACTTTGGTGCGAAAAGTGCAAATCAATCCCAGAACAACAGCAAAGGACCTTGTGAAGATGCTGGAGGAAACAGGTACAAAAGTATTTGATCCCCTGCTGATTTTGTACGTTTGCCCACTGACAAAGACATGATCAGTCTATAATTTTAATGGTAGGTTTATTTGAACAGTGAGAGACAGAATAACAACAACAAAAATCCAGAAAAACGCATGTCAAAAATGTTATAAATTGATTTGCATTTTAATGAGGGAAATAAGTATTTGACCCCTCTGCAAAACATGACTTAGTACTTGGTGGCAAAACCCTTGTTGGCAATCACAGAGGTCAGACGTTTCTTGTAGTTGGCCACCAGGTTTGCACACATCTCAGGAGGGATTTTGTTCCACTCCTCTTTGCAGATCTTCTCCAAGTCAGTAAGGTTTCGAGGCTGATGTTTGGCAACTCGAACCTTCAGCTCCCTCCACAGATTTTCTATGGGATTAAGGTCTGGAGACTGGCTAGGCCACTCCAGGACCTTAATGTGCTTCTTCTTGAGCCACTCCTTTGTTGCCTTGGCCGTGTGTTTTGGGTCATTGTCATGCTGGAATACCCATCCACGACCCATTTTCAATGCCCTGGCTGAGGGAAGGAGGTTCTCACCCAAGATTTGACGGTACATGGCCCCATCCATCGTCCCTTTGATGCGGTGAAGTTGTCCTGTCCCCTTAGCAGAAAAACACCCCCAAAGCATAATGTTTCCACCTCCATGTTTGACGGTGGGGATGGTGTTCTTGGGGTCATAGGCAGCATTCCTCCTCCTCCAAACATGGCGAGTTGAGTTGATGCCAAAGAGCTCCATTTTGGTCTCATCTGACTACAACACTTTCACCCAGTTCTCCTCTGAATCATTCAGATGTTCATTGGCAAACTTCAGACAGGCATGTATATGTGCTTTCTTGAGCAGGGGGACCTTGCGGGTGCTGCAGGATTTCAGTCCTTCATGGCGTAGTGTGTTACCAATTGTTTTCTTGGTGACTATGGTCCCAGCTGCCTTGAGATCATTGACAAGATCCTCCCGTGTAGTTCTGGGCTGATTCCTCACCGTTCTCATGATCATTGCAACTCCACGAGGTGAGATCTTGCATGGAGCCCCAGGCAGAGGGTGATTGACAGTTATTTTGTGTTTCTTCCATTTGCGAATAATCGGACCAACTGTTGTCACCTTCTCACCAAGCTGCTTGGCGATGGTCTTGTAGCCCATTCCAGTCTTGTTTAGGTCTACAATCTTGTCCCTGACATCCTTGGAGAGCTCTTTGGTCTTGGCCATGGTGGAGAGTTTGGAATCTGATTGATTGATTGCTTCTGTGGACAGGTGTCTTTTATACAGGTAACAAACTGAGATTAGGAGCACTCCCTTTAAGAGTGTGCTCCTAATCTCAGCTCGTTACCTGTATAAAAGACACCTGGGAGCCAGAAATCTTTGTGATTGAGAGGGGGTCAAATACTTATTTCCCTCATTAAAATGCAAATCAATTTATAACTTGTTTGACGTGTTTTTCTGGATTTTTTTGTTGTTATTCTGTCTCTCACTGTTCAAATAAACCTACCATTAAAATTATAGACTGATAATTTCTTTGTCAGTGGGCAAACGTACAAAATCAGCAAGGGATCAAATACTTTTTTCCCTCACTGTATCAGGAAGTGTATAGGTGATGTTGTGCCCACTGTGACTATTAAAACCTACCCTAACCAGAAACCGTGGATAGATGGCAGCATTCGCGCTAATCTGAAAGCGCGAACCACTGCATTCAACCATGGCAAGGTGACTGGGAATATGGCAGAATACAAACAGTGTAGCTACTCACTCCGCAAGGCAATTAAACTGGCAAAACATCAGTATAGAGACAAAGTGGAGTCTCAATTCAATGGCTCAGACATGAGACGTATGCGGCAGGGTCTACAGACAATCACGGACTACAAAAGGAAAACCAGCCACGTCGCCGACACCGACGTCTCGCTTCCAGACAAGCTAAACACCTTCTTCGCCCGCTTTGAGGATAACACAGTGCCACTGACGAGGCCCACTACCAAGGACTGTGGCCTCGCCTTCTCCATGGCCAACGTGATTAAGACATTTAAGCAGGCCCAGACGGCATCCCTAGCCGCGTCCTCAGAGCATGCGCAGACCAGCTGGCTGGTGTGTTTATGGACATATTCAATCTCTCCCTTTCCCAGTCTGCTGTTCCCACATGCTTCAAGATGGCCACCATTGTTCCTGTACCCAAGAAAGCAAAGGTAACTGAACTAAATGACTATTGCCCTGTAGCACTCACCTCTGTCATCATGAAGTGCTTTGAGAGACTAGTCAAGGATCATATCACCTCTACCTTACCTGTCACCCTAGACCCACTTAAATTTGCTTACCGCCCCAATAGATCCACAGACGATGCAATCGCCATCACACTGCACACTGCCCTATCCCATCTGGACAAGAGGAATACCTATGTAAGAATGCTGTTCATTGACTATAGCTCAGCATTCAACACCATAGTACCCTCCAAGCTCATCATTAAGCTTGAGGCCCTGGGTCTGAACCCCGCCCTGTGCAACTGGGTCCTGGACTTCCTGACGGGCCGCCCCCAGGTGGTGAAGGTAGGAAACAACATCACCACTTCGCTGATCCTCAACACTGGGGCCCCACAAGGGTGCGTGCTCAGCCCCCTCCTGTACTCCCTGTTCACCCATGACAGCATGACCAAGCACGCCTCCAACTCAATCATCAAGTTTGCAGACGACACAACAGTAGTAGTCTTGATTACAAACAATGACGAGACCGCCTACAGGGAGGAGGTGAGGGCTCTGGGAGTGTGGTGCCAGGAAAATAACCTCTCACTCAACATCAACAAAACAAAGGAGATGATCGTGGACTTCAAGAAACAGTAGAGGGTGCACCCCCCTATCCACATCGACGGGACCGCAGTGGAGAAGGTGGAAAGCTTCAAGTTCCTTGGCGTACACATTACCGACAAACCGAAATGGTCCACCCACGCAGACAGTGTGGTGAAGAAGGCGCAACAGAGCCTCTTCAACTTCAGGAGGCTGAAGAAATTCGGCTTAGCACCTAAAACCCTCACAAACTTTTACAGATGCACAATTGAAAGCATCCTGTCGGGCTGTATCACCACCTGGTATGGCAACTGCACCACCCACAACCGCAGGGCTCTCCAGAGGGTGGTGGGTCTGCCGAACGCATTACCGGGGGCAAACTACCCGCCCTCCAAGACACATACAGCACCCGATGTCACAGGAAGGCCAAAAAGATCATCAAGGACATCAACCACCCGAGCCACTGCCTGTTCACCCCGCTATCATCCAGAAGGCAAGGTCCGTACAGGTGCATCAAAGCTGGGACCGAGAGAATGAAAAACAGCTTCTATCTCAAGGCCATCAGGCTGTTAAATAGCCATCACTTGCACATTAGAGGCTGCTGCTGCCTATTGAAATCACTGGCCACTTTAAGAAATGGAACACTAGTCACTTTAAGAATGTTTACATATCTTGCACTACTCATCTCATATGTACAGTGAGGGGAAAAAGTATTTGATCCCCTGCTGATTTTGTATGTTTGCCCACTGACAAAGAAATGATCAGTCTATAATTTTAATGGTAGGTTTATTTGAACAGTGAGAGACAGAATAACAACAAAAAAATCCAGAAAAACGCATGTCAAAAATGTTATGAATTGATGTGCATTTTACTGAGGGAAATAAGCATTTGACCCCCTCTCAATCAGAAAGGGTTCTGGCTCCCAGGTGTCTTTTATACAGGTAATGAGCTGAGATCAGAAGCACACTCTTAAAGGGAGTGCTCCTAATCTCAGTTTGTTACCTGTATAAAAGACACCTGTCCACAGAAGCAATCAATCAATCAGATTCCAAACTCTCCACCATGGCCAAGACCAAAGAGCTCTCCAAGGATGTCAGGGACAAGATTGTAGACCTACACAAGGCTGGAATGGGCTACAAGACCATCGCCAAGCAGCTTGGTGAGAAGGTGACAACAGTTGGTGCGATTATTTGCAAATGGAAGAAATACAAAATAACTGTCAATCTCCCTCGGCCTGGGGCTCCATACAAGATCTCAACTCGTGGAGTTGCAATGATCATGAGAACGGTGTGGAATCAGCCCAGAACTACACAGAAGGATCTTGTCAATGACCTCAAGGCAGCTGGGACCATAGTCACCAAGAAAACAATTGGTAACACACTACGCCGTGAAGGACTGAAATCCTGCAGCGCCCGCAAGGTCCCCCTGCTCAAGAAAGCACATTTACAGGGCCATCTGAGGTTTGCCAATGAACATCTGAATGATTCAGAGGAGAACTGGGTGAAAGTGTTGTGGTCAGATGAGACCAAAATGGAGCTCTTTGGCATCAACTCAACTCGCCGTGTTTGGAGGAGGAGGAATGCTGCCTATGACCTCAAGAACACCATCCCCACCGTCAAACATGGAGGTGAAAACATTATGCTTTGGGAGTGTTTTTCTGCTATGGGGACAGGACAACTTCACCGCATCAAAGGGACGATGGATGGGGCCATGTACCGTCAAATCTTGGGTGAGAACCTCCTTCCCTCAGCCAGGGCATTGAAAATGGGCCGTGGATGGGTATTCCAGCATGTCAATGACCCAAAACACACGGCCAATGCAACAAAGGAGTGGCTCAAGAAGAAGCACATTAAGGTCCTGGAGTGGCCTAGCCAGTCTCCAGACCTTAATCCCATAGAAAATCTGTGGAGGGAGCTGAAGGTTCGAGTTGCCAAACGTCAGCCTCGAAACCTTAATGACTTGGAGAAGATCTGCAAAGAGGAGTGGAATAAAATCCCTCCTGAGATGTGTGCAAACCTGGTGGCCAACCACAAGAAATGTCTGACCTCTGTGATTGCCAACAAGGGTTTTGCCACCAAGTACTAAGTAATGTTATGCAGAGGGGTCAAATACTTATTTCCCTCATTAAAATGCAAATCAATTTATACCATTTTTGACATGCGTTTTTCTGGATTTTTTTGTTGTTATTCTGTCTCTCACTGTTCAAATAAACCTACCATAAACATTATAGACTGATCATGTCTTTGTCAGTGGGCAAACGTACAAAATCAGCAGGGGATCAAATACTTTTTTCCCTCACTGTATATACTGCGTTCTATTCTATAATATTCTACTGTATCTTAGTCCATGCCGCTCTGTCATTGCTTGTCCATATATGTATATATTCTTAAATCCCATTCCTTACTAGTTTTGTGTGTATTGGGTGAAATTGTTAGATATTACTTGTTAGATATTACTGCACTGTCGGAGCTAGAAGCACAAGCATTTCGCTACAACCGCTATAACATCTGCTAAACACGTGTATCTGACAAATAAAATTTGATTTGATTTACTTTTACTCAAGTATGACTTTTGGGTACTTTTTCCACCACTGATAACCCATAATTTACTAGCTAAATATAAGGCTAATACTTCATTTAATGTATTACCTGAAAGAGGTAGGCTAGGACATCTATATATAGGGCTATATATCAATCTAGAACAGAATTATCTATTTTGGATGCAATTTGAATGGAGTTGATGAGAGAGAGAGAGAGACTGCCAGAGTGCTCGGGCTTGCACTGATTTAAAGCAACGATATTCGAGTGATAGGCTGTTTTAAAACTCTGCAGCTGCAAAAACAATTTTTTACATCTTTACAATTAAAAAACAAGGTGATCCCCGAAAGCCAGATGGAGATGTGTAAATTAGATGTGCATTCGGTCCTTATATTACTGTAGCAAAGGCTATGCTGTAGCAAATGTAGGCCTACCTGTCACATGGAAAAAGTTACCACGATGAGATGATACTGTAGGTCTACATGCATTGTGAACTGGACTCCATACTGAGATGGGCTGTCTGCCCCCACCCTGAGCGTTGATTCATCATGCAGAGGCCAAAAACAAGCCAGATTTAGACATCCATATAATTTAACAGTTCCATTTCACGCCATGTTGTTCATATAAATAATGTATTATAATTTACAGTTTTCTCGCAGTTATTTATCCCGGGAAAAGGTAGTGGTTTTTGGGCAGTAAATCCCGGTAACCGGGTTCCCGCCATTCAACCCTGTGACCGTGCCCTCAATTGTTTTGGCCAAACTGCACAGGGGAGCAAGTTTGCCGCAATTTCTGTTGTACGGATGGTTGTGTGGATTATACCCTTTCATAGTGGTCCCATTGTGCCGCACTGCATTCCGGGGCTTCGTGTGACACCTGCCTGCACAGGTATACCACAGAGTGAGTAAATGCTCCCGCCGCATCCGACCCGCTCAGGTCGGGTTTCTGTGCTTTTTCAAAGGAGCTTTAGGCTCGCAAAAAGGGTCTCCTCTCTCCGTCATTTCTATGCCTAGGGTATCGTTGCATATCGCCTTCACGCAGACAAACGGGACAGTGCCATGAGGGTTCTCCCTAAAAGCAGAACTTGTGAGGTTTACAGCGCCTCGGGATATGGGCATTGTTCTGCTGTCGGTTCACCTGCACAGGTAAGAGAGATGGCTTCAGCGCTCACCGCACTTTTTACCCTGCCCGAGCACAAAGGGTAGATAAAAGGATGCTGTTCAGGCTGCACAATCAAAGCAACGGTCTTTGCAGGTATAGATTTTTATCAATGTACTTTTCATCATATTAGGCCTACTTTAAACTGTTAGAACTCGTTTCTCGTTATATCATTGGATGTGCTGTATTTCACCGGTAATGGATGTGAGTCAGTGACCAAGTTTCCCCTCATAGAACTTATGGTTTATCCTAATTGTAAAGTCGGTTTCTAGGGGTGTTGGGTTCTCACTCTCATGAATGTCTGTTCAGAGTGCGCGGCTTGGTTGAGTGCTGACACTGCTGCGCAAGGCCATGGGAAAGCAGACCCCTCAAGCCACGCTTTGTGTGCTCCCTCGGGGAATCCTGCCAAGACGCCAAATGTTTTACTGGTACTTCAATTTCTTCAGAAACAAAGGACGGTTCGCTGCTGTTGTCGCTCTCTGTAACGGGATTTAGTCGTCTGTTTATCCTACTGCACTTAGTAAACAGTACATGGTGGAATGGAAAGGTGTGTACTGGGTAGTCTACATTTAGGATAAAGTAACTTTTGAATTTGAACTTGAAACATACTTTTTTAAAGGTACTGTTAGGCGTCTGGTTAAACCTTTGTAATGCTGACCCCTCACCTGAATATACTGAGACAGAGAGCGAGAGGGGGGGTGGGAGATGGAGGGAGGGAGGGAGAGAGAGAGATAGATGGGGGGGGGGGGAGAGAGAGAGAGAGAGAGAGAGAGACCATACAGACATAGCCTACACACGGGGGGCCAGTATTAAAAATGTATGCACTCACTAACTGTAAGTCGCTGCTAAATGACTAAAATGTCAATGTAAAGAGGAGTGTGTTGTGATGTGCTGCAACATGCTCTCACAGTCTCACATCAGAATTAGATGTTCATCCATGTTTCTCAAACATCAAATTTCAAAGTTGTTCCAAACGTCACATTTCAAAGTGTTTGGTTACTTCTCTGTATCGCTCCAAAGTTAAGTTTAGGCATTAACTCAGAATTCTAAATGTTAGGCATTAACTCAGAATGGTTAAGGTAAGGGTTAAGGTTTAGGATAGCTTAAAACAAAATTACCAAAACCAGAGGCAGATGCTTACGCCCATCCGCCATCCCTGTCCACAACGCCCTAGCAATACCAAAGCCTACTTGAGGTAACAGCGCTCACTGTTTCGCCTAGTGGCTGGTTTCTACGTCATGTCCTGACATCCTCAGACATGGATGGACGTCGAATACTGACTTGTATCATGGGTAACCTGCCTGGATGTGAGTAAGTGAAGCACATGCACACATACACAAAAACACATGTACACACACACATACACACATGCACACAGACATGCACATGGGCGTACACACACACACATATACACACACACACGAGAAAGAACAGGGCTTTTGTGTTCAGGTTGCAGGTTCCACTAGGTGCTCTGGTGTTGTGATGTCACTGTGACGTCACATCACTGTCACGTTCAGAAGGAAAATTGAATAAATCATTTCCTCAATTAAAGGCTTGTCATATTGTTTGTTTTGTTTCTCTCTCTTTTCCACTTGGTGTTTGTCTCAACATTGGGATACCGTTATAACAACGTTGAGATCAGTTCTCAGAGCTGTATGAGTCCTCTCCCTGGAGGTCCTACTACCTGCGTTCAGGAATTACTGTCTTCATGTGAGCCCTTGAATGTGGAACACCACACATGAAACACTTCCTGAATCACTTTTTGAAAAATCACTCTTAATGTAGTACCTTTGTAAATGTGTTTGCTTCCGTGTGTGTGTGTTTAATTGACTGTGTGTGTGTGTGTGTGTGTTTGTTTGACTGTGTGTGTTTGACTGTGTGTGTGTGTGTGTGTTGACAGGGAAGGAGCAGAAGGACTGAACTTGTTCTACTGGAGTAAGTTCTCGGGCCCGGACGGCGTTGCCATGGAGATCCAGCGGTGGAGTCCTGAGCTTGTGCAGTGGCGTCTCCCTGCCAACAACAAGCTGCTGTACAGCCGCAACGAGGACCAATACTACTGGAGAGAGATGACAACACACTCCACCTGCTGGGTACTGTAGTGACTGTTCACTCTCTCTGGACTACAGCTCCCAGAATCCTTTAGTAGTGTTTATTCTTGATTCTCAGGCCCTTTAAAACTCCATTCTGTATCTCTGTTCAGGTTTAGTCTCTGATGACTATGATTCTGAAGACAAGGCAGATTAAATCAAGAACCCCAACTCCCTGCAGAACTCTCTACAGAGTGGTAAGTGGCAGCTGCGGTTCCAACGTGAGGGAGTCAGTACCGTTCTTAAAACATCATTATACAGGCATGATCATTTATCAGACACTTCACCCAAAGACACTTCCAGATAACATAATGTGTTAATAACATACATGGTATAACGTAACATATTGTGACGTATACATGTGAGACCCCACAACCTTGGTGGTGCCAACCCCACACCGATCTTTCCCTCTCCACAGTGATGTCCTTTGATCTCTATGCAAAGTACGGTAACAACCGTACCCTGAGCCTGGTGAGTCCCAAGAAGCCGTACTACCAGTGGTGCCTGCGGGTCCCGTCGGGTCATGTGGTGCGTCTGGTGGTCCTCACCCTGCACGGAGCCACGCCCGGAAGCTGCTCCACCCACAAACTGCCTGCTTACGACTTCCTGTTGCCACTACAACATGTCTGTTCCCGGTGGCGTGGTCTGCCTCGTCTACTGTAATGAAGCTGACGTCTTCTGGTAACATGATGCTGGTCACCTTCTCCTTCAGCAGACAGAGTGATGGAGACATCTTCAAGGCCTACTTCAGACACACTATTACTGCGCATTAGACCTCTGTAACATGGTGCTATTGTTACTGGCCAGGTACAGAACTACAGTCATCTGTGCTCAATACCATGTTAGCCCACTGAGCTAAAGCTTTGGCTTAGGGAGCTAACACAAGTCACCAAGGTTATCTGTGTTATCCTATTCAATATTTACAATAGGTCTTATTACATGTCTTATGTAATAACTTGTCTATTAAAGCAGTAGTAGAGCTCCCTGTTGATGTCTGTGTCACCGTCGCCCCCTGTAGATTGTGGAGGGTCTCTGTCCTCCTGGAATGACTCCCTGTCCTCACCCTACTACCCTGCCCAACCGGGACTGCAGCTGGACCATACGGGTGAGTACACACCCCAGCATCTGAACCACTGCTTCTCTCTCAGGTGTTTCTTTCAGACGCCGTTGCCTGGATACCTGATCTCCATGACGATCGTTGGAATACGTGGTAGCATTTACCTGATGGGGGGACAGCAGAGTGAACACCTGGCCTTGAGCACACACACCCTGACCCAGAAATGGGGAGAGGGGCCGTCCTTACCACAGACTAGTCTTCCATGCAGCTGGCATAAGGAATAAAACAAAGCTACAAACAACAACCCTTACACAATCTTCAACAAGCAATGAAATTATGTTTATAAGCAGTTTATAAGCAGTTTATAAGCAGTTTATAAGCAGTTTATAACCAGTTTATAAGCAGATTATAACCAGTTTTTAAGCAGTTTATAAACAGATTATAAGCAGTTTATAAGCAGATGTTTGAATAAAGGGTTAGTGTGTGGTCCAGATGTGTGTGTATGGTACTCACCACAGTTGGCCTCCTCGCTGCTGTCACCACATTTACTCTGGCTGTTACACTGGCTGCTGTGAGGCCGGCACTGACCGTTCGTTCCCACAATACACCTCACCTGGACAACAGGTAGTTTACACATAACACACAGGCTACGTTTGAATAGTCTGAAACATCTTCCCACTGTACATAGTTATTTCTATAGATGACATGACATGAGGTATAGAGAGGTGAAGTGTACAGTACTGTATGTCTAGGAGGTTTAACAGGTAAGATACACTATATGACCAAAAGTATGTGGACACCTGTTCGTCGAACATCTCAATCCAAAATCATGGGCATTATTATGGAGTTAGTCCCCCCTTTGCTGCTATAACAGCCTCCACTCTTCTGGGAAGGCTTTCCACTAGATGTTGGAACATTGCTGAGGGGACTTGCTTCCATTCAGCCACAAGAGCATTAGTGAGGTCGGACACTGATGTTGGGCGATTAGGCCTGGCTTGCAGTCGGCGTTCCAATTCATCCCAAAGGAGTTTGATGAGGTTGAGGTCAAGGCTCTGTGCAGGCCAGCCAAGTTCTTCCACACCGATCTCGACAAACCATTTCTGTATGGACCTCGCTTTGTGCGTGGGGGCATTGTCACGCTGAAAAAGGAAAGAGCCTTCCCTAAACTGTTTTCAAAAAGTTGGAAGCACAGAATCGTCTAGAATGTCATTGTACAGTCGTGGTCAAAGGTTTTGAGAATGACACAAATATTAATTTTCACAAAGTCTGCTGCCTCAGTTTTTATGATGGCAATTTGCATATACTCCAGAATGTTATGAAAAGTGATCAGATGAATTGCAATTAATTGCAAAGTCCCTCTTTGGCATGAAAATGAACTTAATCCCAAAGAAACATTTCCACTGCATTTCAGCCCTGCCACAAAAGGACCAGCTGCCATCATGTTAGTGATTCTCTCGTTAACACATGTGAGAGTGTTGACGAGGACAAGGCTGGAGATCAATCTGTCATGCTGATTGAGTTAGAATAATAGACTGGAAGCTTTAAAAGGAGGATTGTGCTTGAAATCATTGTTCTTCCTCTGTTAACCATGGTTACCTGCAAGGAAACACGTGCCGTCATCATTGCTTTGCACAAAAAGGGCTTCACAGGCAAGGATATTGCTGCTAGTAAGATTGCACCTAAATCAACCATTTATCGGATCATTAAGAACTTCAAGGAGAGAGGTTCAATTGTTGTGAAGAAGGCTTCAGGGCGCCCAAGAAAGTCCATCAAGCGCCAGGACCGTCTCCTAAAGTTGATTTAGATGCGGGATCGGGGCACCACCAGTGCAGAGCTTGCTCAGGAATGGCAGCAGGCAGGTGTGAGTGCATCTGCACTCACAATGAGGCAAAGATTTTGGAGGATGGCCTGGTGTCAAGAAGGGCAGCGAGGAAGCCACTTCTCTCCAGGAAAAACATCAGGGACAGACTGATATTCTGCAAAAGGTACAGGGATTAGACTGCTGAGGACTGGGGTAAAGTAATTTTCTCTGATGAATCCCCTTTCCGATTGTTTGGGGCATCCGGAAAACACCTTCTCCGGAGAAGACAAGGTGAGCGCTACCATCAGTCCTGTGTCATGCCAACAGTAAAGCATCCTGAGACCATTCATGTGTGGGGTTGCTTCTCAGCCAAGGGAGTGGGCTCACTCACAATTTTGCCTAATAACACAGCCATGAATAAAGAATGGCACCAACACATCCTCCGAGAGCAACTTCTCCCAACCATCCAAGAACAGTTTGGTGACGAACAATACCTTTTCCAGCATAATGGAGCACATTGCCATAATGCAAAAATGATAAGTGGCTCGGGAACAAAACATCGAAATGTTTGGTCCATGGCCAGGAAACTCCCCTGACCTTAATCCCATTGAGAACTTGTGGTCAATCCTCAAGAGGCGGGTGGACAAACAAAAACCCACAAATTCTGACAAACTCCAAGCATTGATTATGCAAGAATGGGCTGCCATCAGTCAGGATGTGGCCTAGAAGTTAATTGACAGCATGCAAGGGCGGATTGCAGAGGTCTTGAAAAAGAAGGGTCAACACTGCAAATATTGACTCTTTGCATAAAGGCAATGTAATTGTCAATTTAAGCCTTTGACACTTATGGAATGCTTGTAATTATACTTCAGTATACCATAGTAACATCTGACAAAAATATCTAAAAACACTGAAGCAGCAAACTTTGTGAAGACCAATACTTGTGTCATTCTCAAAACATTTGACCACGACTGTATGCTGTAGCATTAAGATTTCCCTTCACTGGAAGTAAGGGGCCTAGCCCGAACCATGATAAACAGCCCCAGACCATTATTCTTCTTCCACCAAACTTTACAGTTGGCAGTATGCATTGAGGTGGGTAGCGTTCTCCTGGCATCCGCCAAACACAGATTCGTCCGTCGGACTGCCAGATGGTGAAGCGTGATTCATCACTCCAGAGAGTGCGTTTCCACTGCCACGGAGTCCAACGGCGGCGAGCTTTACACCACTCCAGCCGACGCTTGGCATTGCGCATGGTGATCTTAGGCTTGTGTGCAGCTGCTCGGCCATGGAAACCCATTTCATGAAGCTCCCGACAAACAGTTATTGTTCTGAGGTTGCTTCCAGAGGCAGTTTGGAACTCGGTAGTGAGTGTTGCAACCGAGGACAGATGATATTTACGCGTTACGCGCTTCAGCACTCAGTGGTCCCATTCTGTGAGCTTGTGTGGGCCTACCACTGAGTCGTCAGTAAGGCCATTCTACTACCAATGTTGGTCTGTGGAGATGGCTGTGTGCTCAATTTTATATACCTTTCAGCAATGGGTGTGGCTGAAATAGCCAAATCCACTAATTTGAAGGGGTGTCCACATACTTTTGTAAATATAGTGTATCTGTGTGTATTTATGTCTGCTTACATGTGTTTGTCCCTGCTAACGTGTGTGTGTGTGTGTGTGTGTGTAGGTATTCAGACGTGCGGTCGTGGCGGGACTACATGGGCATGCGTGTGATGAACACGGCCAGTAACTCTGCAGCCACCAGACAGATTCATCATATCATCCTCCACTCCCAGTATGACCAGTTCAGCTCTGACTACGACATCGCCCTGCTGGAGCTCAGCACCCCCTGTCTACATCAACGACTTGTTACAGCCCATCTGTGTCCCCGCACCCTCCCACGCCTTCACCATCAGGACCATCTGCTACGTCACAGGCTGGGTGGTCATGATACAAGCATTTCGCTACACCCGCAACAACATCTGCTAAATATGTGTATGTGACCAATCAAATTTGATTTGATTTGATGGAGGATGGTAAGGGCTGCCCAGGGATAATGGCTGATGTTGGATACCTGGCAGTAAACAAACAACTGCTGAACTTTGGTCTCTTTGGAATCCGGGTATGATCTGCCAGCTAGATACAATTAATGCAACATTCTTTGAATAATTTTCTGTTGAATTGCAGGTGCTGACATCATTCTTAACTGTTACCCCCCCCATCATACCAGTCCCCCTGACACTAACATCATTATTAACTCCCCATCATACCAGTCCCCTGTCACTGACATCATTATTAACCCCCCATCATTCCAGTCCCCTGTCACTGACATCATTATTAACCCCCCATCATTCCAGTCCCCCTGTCACTGACATCAATATTAACCCCCCCATCATACCAGTCCCCCTGTCACTAATATCAATATTAACTGTTACCCCCCCATCATACCAGTCTCCCTGTTACTGACATCATTATTACCCCCCGCCCCATCATACCAGTCCCCCTGACACTAACATCATTATTAACCCCCCCATCATACCAGTCCCCCTGTTACTGACATCATAATTACCCCCCCCCATCATACCAGTCCCCCTGTCACTGACATCATTATTAACTGTTACCCCCCCCCATCATACCAGTCCCCCTGTCACTAACATCATTATTAACTGTTATCCCCACCCCCATCATACCAGTCCCCCTGTCACTAACATCATTATTAACTGTTACCCCCCCATCATACCAGTCCCCCTCTCACTAACATCATTATGAACTGTTATCCCCCCCCCCATCATACCAGTCCCCCTGTCACTAATATCATTATTAACTGTTACCCCCCATCATACCAGTCCCCCTGTCACTGACATCATTATTACCCCACCCCCCATCATACCAGTCCCCCTGTCACTAATATCAATATTAACTGTTACCCCCCCATCATACCAGTCTCCCTGTTACTGACATCATTATTACCCCCCGCCCCATCATACCAGTCCCCCTGACACTAACATCATTATTAACCCCCCATCATACCAGTCCCCTGTTACTGACATCATAATTACCCCCCCATCATACCAGTCCCCCTGTCACTAACATCATTATTAACTGTTATCCCCACCCCCATCATACCAGTCCCCCTGTCACTAACATCATTATTAACTGTTACCCCCCATCATACCAGTCCCCCTGTCACTAACATCATTATGAACTGTTATCCCCCCCCCCCATCATACCAGTCCCCCTCTCACTTACATCATTATGAACTGTTACCCCCCCCCACATCATACCAGTCCCCCTGTCACTGACGTCATTATTAACTGTTACCCCCCCATCATACAATCCCCCTGTCACTAACATCGTTATTAACTGTTACCCCCCCTTCATCATACCAGTCCCCCTGTCACTGACATAATTATTAACTGTTACCCCCCCCATCATACCAGTCCCCCTGTCACTGACATCATTATTATCTGTTACACCCCCCATCATGCCAGTCCCCCTGTCACTGACATCATTATTAACACCCCATCATACCAGTCCCCCCTGTCACTGACATCATTATTAACCCCCATCATACCAGTCCTCCCTGTCACTGACATCATTATTAACCCCCATCATACCAGTCCCCCCTGTCACTGACATCATTATTAACCCCCATCATACCAGTCCCCCTGTCACTGACATCATTATTAACCCCCATCATACCAGTCCCCCTGACACTAACATCATTATTAACCCCCCATCATACCAGTCCCCTGTCACTGACATCATTATTAACCCCCCATCATTCCAGTCCCTGTCACTGACATCATTATTAACCCCCCATCATTCCAGTCCCCCTGTCACTGACATCATTATTAACTGTTACCCACCCCCCATCATACCAGTCCCCCCTGTCACTGACATCATTATTAACCCCCATCATACCAGTCCTCCCTGTCACTGACATCATTATTAACCCCCATCATACCAGTCCCCCCTGTCACTGACATCATTATTAACCCCCATCATACCAGTCCCCCCTGTCACTGACATCATTATTAACCCCCCATCATACCAGTCCCCCTGACACTAACATCATTATTAACCCCCCATCATACCAGTCCCCTGTCACTGACATCATTATTAACCCCCCATCATACCAGTCCCCTGTCACTGACATCATTATTAACCCCCCATCATTCCAGTCCCCTGTCACTGACATCATTATTAACCCCCCATCATTCCAGTCCCCTGTCACTGACATCATTATTAACCCCCCATCTTACCAGTCCCCCTGTCACTAACATCATTATGAACTGTTATCCCCCCCCATCATACCAGTCCCCCTCTCACTTACATCATTATGAACTGTTACCCCCCCATCATACCAGTCCCCCTGTCACTGACGTCATTATTAACTGTTACCCCCCCCATCATACAATCCCCCTGTAACTGACATCATTATTAGCCCCCCCCCCCATCATACCAGTCCCCCTGTCACTAACATCGTTATTAACTGTTACCCCCCCTTCATCATACCAGTCCCCCTGTCACTGACATAATTATTAACTGTTACCCCCCCCATCATACCAGTCCCCCTGTCACTGACATCATTATTATCTGTTACACCCCCCATCATGCCAGTCCCCCTGTCACTGACATCATTATTAACACCCCATCATACCAGTCCCCTGTCACTGACATCATTATTAACCCCCCATCATTCCAGTCCCCTGTCACTGATATCATTATTAACCCCCATCATTCCAGTCCCCCTGTCACTGACATAATTATTAACTGTTACCCCCCCCATCATACCAGTCCCCCTGTCACTGACATCATTATTATCTGTTACACCCCCCATCATGCCAGTCCCCCTGTCACTGACATCATTATTAACACCCCATCATACCAGTCCCCTGTCACTGACATCATTATTAACCCCCCATCATTCCAGTCCCCTGTCACTGATATCATTATTAACCCCCCATCATTCCAGTCCCCCTGTCACTAACATCATTATTAACTGTTACCCCCCCATCATACCAGTCCCCCTGTTACTGACATCATTATTAACTGTTATCCCCCCATCATACCAGTCCCCCTGTCACTAACATCATTATTAACTGTTATCCCCACCCCCATCATACCAGTCCCCCTGTCACTGACATCATTATTAACCCCCCCATCATACCAGTCCCCCTGTCACTGACATCATTATTAACTGTTACCCCCCCATCATACCAGTCCCCCTGTAACTGACATCATTATTACCCCCCACATCATACCAGTCCCCCGTCACTGACATCATTATTAACTGTTACCCCCCATCATACCAGTCCCCCTGTTACTGACATCATTATTAACTGTTATCCCCCCATCATACCAGTCCCCTGTCACTGACATCATTATTAACTGTTACCCCCCATCTTACCAGTCCCCCTGTCTCTGACATCATCATTAACTGTTACCCCCCATCATACCAGTCCCCCTGTCACTGTCATCATTATTAACTGTTACCCCCCACATCATACCAGTCCCCCTGTAACTGACATCATTATTGACCCCCCAATCATACCAGTCCCCCTGTTACTGACATCATTATTAACTGTTACCTCCCCCCCATCATACCAGTCTCCCTGTCACTGACATCATTATTAACCCCCATCATACCAGTCCCCCCTGTCACTGACATCATTATTAACCCCCATCATACCAGTCCCCTGACACTAACATCATTATTAACCCCCATCATACCAGTCCCCTGTCACTGACATCATTATTAACCCCCATCATTCCAGTCCCCCTGTCACTGACATCATTATTAACCCCCCATCATACCAGTCCCCTGTCACTAATATCATTATTAACTGTTACCCCCCATCATACCAGTCCCCCTGTTACTGACATCATTATTAACTGTTACCCCCCCCCCTATCATACCAGTCTCCCTGTTACTGACATCATTATTACCCCCCCCCCATCATACCAGTCCCCCTGTCAATAATATCATTATTAACTGTTACCCCCCCCCCCATCAAACCAGTCCCCCTGTTACTGACATCATTATTACCCCCCGCCCCATCATACCAGTCCCCCTGTTACTGACATCATTATTAACCCCCCCATCATACCAGTCCCCCTGTTACTGACATCATTATTACCCCCATCATACCAGTCCCCCTGTCACTGACATCATTATTAACTGTTACCCCCCCCATCTTACCAGTCCCCCTGTCACTAACATCATTATTAACTGTTACCCCCCATCATACCAGTCCCCCTGTCACTGACATCATTATTACCCCCCCCATCATACCAGTCCCCCTGTCACTGACATCATTATTAACTGTTACCCCCCCATCATACCAGTCCCCCTGTCACTGACATCATTATTAACTGTTACCCCCCATCATACCAGTCCCCTGTTACTGACATCATTATTAACTGTTATCCCCCATCTTACCAGTCCCCTGTCACTGACATCATCATTAACTGTTACCCCCCCATCATACCAGTCCCCCTGTCACTGTCATCATTATTAACTGTTACCCCCCCACCCCATCATACCAGTCCCCCTGTCACTGTCAATCATTATTAACTGTTACCCCCCATCATACCAGTCTCCCTGTTACTGACATCATTATTACCCCCCCCCATCATACCAGTCCCCCTGTCACTAATATCATTATTAACTGTTACCCCCCCACCATCAAACCAATCCCCCTGTCACTGACATCATTATTAACCCCCCATCATACCAGTCCCCTGTTACTGACATAATTATTAACTTTATCCCCCCCCCATCATACCAGTCCCCCTGTCACTGACATCATTATTAACCCCCATCATACCAGTCCCCCTGTCACTGACATCATTATTAACTGTTACCCCCCATCATACCAGTCCCCCTGTCACTGACATCATTATTAACCCCCCATCATACCAGTCCCCTGTTACTGACATAATTATTAACTTTATCCCCCCATCATACCAGTCCCCTGTCACTGACATCATTATTAACCCCCATCATACCAGTCCCCCTGTCACTGACATCATTATTAACCCCCCATCATACCAGTCCCCCTGTTACTGACATAATTATTAACTTTACCCCCCACATCATACCAGTCCCCCTGTCACTGACATCATTATTAACCCCCCCGTCATACCAGTTCCCCTGTCACTGACGTCATTATTAACCCCCCATCATACCAGTCCCCCTGTCACTGACATCATTATTACCCCCCATCATACCAGTCCCCCGTCACTGACATTTTTATTAACCCTCATCATACCAGTCCCCCTGTTACTGACATCATTATTAACCCCCATCATACCAGTCCTCCCTGTCACTGACAGCATTATTAACTGTTACCCCCCATCTTACCAGTGCCCCTGTCACTGACATCATTATTAACTGTTACCCCCCCATCATGCCAGTCCCCCTGTCACTGACATCATTATTAACCCCCACGTCATACCAGTTCCCTGTAACTGACATCATTATTAACCCCCCATCATACCAGTCCCCCTGTGACTGACATCATTATTAACACCCCATCATACCAGTCCCCCTGTCACTGACATCATTATTAACCCCCATCATACCAGTCCTCCCTGTCACTGACATCATTATTAACCCCCCCATCATACCAGTCCCCCTGTTACTGAATCATTATTAACCCCCCCCATCATACCAGTCTTCCTGTCACTGATATCATTATTAACTGTAACCCCCCATCATACCAGTCCCCTGTCACTGACATCATTATTAACCCCATCATACCAGTCCCCCTGTCACTGACATCATTATTAACCCCCATCATACCAGTCCCCCCTGTCACTGACATCATTATTAACCCCCCATCATACCAGTCCCCCCTGTCAATGACATCATTAATAACCCCCCATCATACCAGTCCCCCCTGTCACTGACATCATTATTAACCCCCCCCCATCATACCAGTCCCCCTGTTACTGACATAATTATTAACTTTATCCCCCCATCATACCAGTCCCCCTGTCACTGACATCATTATTAACCCCCCCGTCATACCAGTTCCCCTGTCACTGACATCATTATTAACCCCCCATCATACCAGTCCCCCCGTCACTGACATTTTTATTAACCCTCATCATACCAGTCCCCCCTGTCACTGACATCATTATTAACCCCCATCATACCAGTCCTCCATGTCACTGACAGCATTATTAACTGTTACCCCCCACCCCCATCTTACCAGTGCCCCTGTCACTGACATCATTATTAACTGTTACCCCCCCCCATCATGCCAGTCCCCCTGTCACTGACATCATTATTAACCCCCCGTCATACCAGTTCCCCTGTAACTGACATCATTATTAACCCCCCATCATACCAGTCCCCCTGTCACTGACATCATTATTAACTGTTACCCCCCCCCATCATGCCAGTCCCCCTGTCACTGACATCATTATTAACCCCATCATACCAGTCCCCCTGTCACTGACATCATTATTAACCCCCATCATACCAGTCCCCCTGTCACTGACATCATTATTAACCCCCCCATCATACCAGTCCCCCTGTCACTGACATCATTATTAACCCCCCATCATACCAGTCCCCCTGTCACTGACATCATTATTAACCCCCGTCATACCAGTTCCCTGTCACTGACGTCATTATTAACCCCCCATCATACCAGTCCCCCTGTCACTGACATCATTATTAGCCCCCATCATACCAGTCCCCCCTGTCACTGACATTTTTATTAACCCTCATCATATTAGTCCCCCCTGTCACTGACATCATTATTAACCCCCCCGTCATACCAGTTCCCCTGTCACTGACGTCATTATTAACCCCCCATCATACCAGTCCCCCTGTCACTGACATCATTATTAGCCCCCATCATACCAGTCCCCCCTGTCACTGACATTTTTATTAACCCTCATCATATTAGTCCCCCCTGTCACTGACATCATTATTAACCCCCATCATACCAGTCCCCCTGTCACTGACATCATTATTAACCCCCCTCTCCCCCCCATCATACCAGTCCCCCTGTCACTGACATCATTATTAACCCCCCATCATACCAGTCCCCCCGTCACTGAC
Organism: Coregonus clupeaformis; assembly: GCF_020615455.1. Taxonomy (NCBI): domain Eukaryota; kingdom Metazoa; phylum Chordata; class Actinopteri; order Salmoniformes; family Salmonidae; genus Coregonus; species Coregonus clupeaformis. The sequence continues at coordinate 22,997,493 of NC_059198.1, read as the reverse complement.
ATTTTTATTAACCCTCATCATACCAGTCCCCCCTGTCACTGACATCATTATTAACCCCCATCATACCAGTCCTCCCTGTCACTGACATCATTATTAACTGTTACCTCCCCCCATCATACCAGTCCCCCTGTCACTGACATCATTATTACCCCCCCCATCATTCCAGTCCCCCTGTTACTGACATCATTATTAACTGTTACCTCCCCCCATCATACCAGTCCCCCTGTCACTGAATCATTATTAACCCCCCCCTTCATACCAGTCTTCCTGTCACTGATATCATTATTAACCCCCCATCATACCAGTCCCCCCTGTCACTGACATCATTATTAACTGTTACCCCCCCATCATACCAGTCCCCCCTGTCACTGACATCATTATTAACCCCGCCCCCATCATACCAGTCCCCCCTGTCACTGACATCATTATTAACTGTTATCCCCCCATCATACCAGTCCCCCTGTCACTGACATCATTATTAACTGTTATCCCCCCGCATCATACCAGTCCCCCTGTCACTAACATCATTATTAACTGTTACCCCCCCTTCATCATACCAGTCCCCCCTGTCACTGACATCATTATTAACCCCCATCATACCAGTCCCCCTGTTACTGACATCATTATTAACCCCCATCATACCAGTCCCCCCCGTCACTGACATCATTATTAACCCCCCCATCATACCAGTCCACCTGTTACTGACATCATTATTAACTGTTACCCCCCATCATACCAGTCCCCCTCTTACTGACATCATTATAAACTGTTACCCCCCCATCATACCAGTCCCCCTGTCACTGACATCATTATAAACTGTTACCCCCCCTTTATACCAGTCCCCCTGTTACTGACATCATTATTAACTGTTACCCCCATCATACCAGTCCCCCTGTCACTGACATCATTATAAACTGTTACCCCCCCATCATACCAGTCCCCCTGTTACTGACATCATTATTAACTGTTACCCCCATCATACCAGTCCCCTGTTACTGACATCATTATTAACCCCCCCATCATACCAGTCCCCCTGTCACTGACATCATTATAAACTGTTACCCCCCCCCATCATACCAGTCCCCCTGTTACTGACATCATTATTAACTGTTACCCCCCATCATACCAGTCCCCCTGTTACTGACATCATTATTAACCCCCCCCCCCATCATACCAGTCCCCCTGTCACTGACATCATTATTAACTGTTACCCCCCCCATCATACCAGTCCCCCTGTCACTGACATCATTATTAACCCCCCATCATACCAGTCCCCCTGTCACTGACATCATTATTAACCCCCCATCATACCAGTCCCCTTACACTGACATCATTATTAACTGTTACCCCCATCATACCAGTCCCCCTGTCACTAACATCATTATTAACTGTTACCCCCCCCATCATACCAGTCCCCCTGTCACTGACATCATTATTAACTGTAACCCCCCCCCATCATAACAGGCCAGGTCATCTGATGCAGCACTCCATCACTCTCCTTTTTGGTCAAATAGCCCTTCCACAGCCTGGATGTGTGTTTTGTGTCATTGTCCTGTTGAAAAACAGATGATAGTACCACTAAGCGCAAACCAGATGGGATGGCATATCGCTGCAGAATGCTGTGGTAGCCATGCTGGTTAAGTGTGCCTTGAATTCTAAATAAATCACAGACAGTGTCACCAGCAAAGCACCCCCACACCATCACACCTCCTCCTCCTCCATGCTTCACTGTGGGAACCACACATGCGGAGATCATCCGTTCACCTACTCTGCGTCTCACAAAGACACGGCGGTTGGATCCAAAAATCTCACATTTGGACTCATCAGACCAAAGGACAGATTTCCACCTGTCTAATGTCTATTGCTCGTGTTTCTTGGCCCAAGCAAGTCTCTTCTTCTTATTGGTGTCCTTTAGTAGTGGTTTCTTTGCAGCAATTCGACCATGAAGGCGTGATTCACCCAGTCTCCTCTGAACAGTTGATGTTGAGATGTGTCTGTTACTTGAACTCTGTGAAGCATTTATTTTGACTGGTACTGTATATATGTATACACTATCAGTCAAAATTTTGGACACCCCAACTCATTCAAGTGTTTTTCTTTTCTTTTAACTATTTTTTACATTGTAGAATAATAGTGAAGACGTCAACACTATGAAATAACACATATGTAATAATGTAGTAACCCAAAAAGTGTTAAACAAATCAAAATATATTTTATATTTGAGATTCTTCAAATAGCCACCCTTTGCCTTGATGACAGCTTTGCACACTCTTGGCATTCTCTCAACCAGCTTAATGAGGTCACCTGGAATGCATTTCAACTAACAGGTGTGCCTTCTTAAAAGTTAATTTGTGGAATTTCTATCCTTCTTAATGCGCTTGAGCCAATCAGTTGTGTTGTGACAAGGTAGGGGGGTATACAGATGATAGCCCTGTTTGGTAAAAGACCAAGTCCATATTATGGCAAGAACAGCTCAAATAAGCAAAGAGAAACGACAGTCCATCATTACTTTAAGACATGAAGGTCAGTCAATTCAGAAAATTTCAAGAACTTTGAAAGTTTCTTCAAGTGCAGTCGCAAAAACCATCAAGCGCTATGATGAAACTGGCTCTCATGAGGACCGCCACAGGAATGGAAGACCCAGAGTTACCTCTGCTGCAGAGGATAAGTTCATTAGAGTTACCATACTCAGAAATTGCAGCCCAAATAAATGCTTCACAGAGTTCAAGTAACAGACACATCTCAACATCAACTGTTCAGAGGGGACTGTGTGAATCAGGCCTTCATGGTCGAATTGCTGCAAAGAAACCACTACTAAAGGACACCAATAATAAGAAGAGACCTGCTTGAGCCAAGACACACGAGCAATGGACATTAGACCGGTGGAAATCTGTCCTTTGGTCTGGAGTCCAAATTTGAGATTTTTGGTTCAAACCACTGTGTCTTTGTGAGAAGTGGTGTGGGTGAATGGATGATCTCCGCATGTGTAGTTCCCACCGTAAAGCATGGAGGAGGAGGTGTGATGGTGTGGGGGTGCTTTGCTGGTGACACTGTCTGTGATTTATTTAGAATTCAAGGCACACTTAACCAGCATGGCTACCACAGCATTCTGCAGTGATACGCCATCCCATCTGGTTTGGGCTTAGTGGGACTATCCTTTGTTTTTCAACAGGACAATGACCCAACACACCTCCAGGCTGTGTAAGGGCTATTTGACCAAGAAGGAGAGTGATGGAGTGCTGCATCAGATGACCTGGCCTCCACAATCCCCCGACCTCAACCCAATTGAGATGGTTTGGGATGAGTCGGATGGCAGAGTGAAGGAAAAGCAGCCAACAAGTGCTCGGCATATGTGGGAACTCCTTCAAGACTGTTGGAAAACCGTTCCAGGTGAAGCTGGTTGAGAGAATGCCAAGAGTGTGCAAAGCTGTCATCAAGGCAAAGGGTCTCAAATATAAAATATATTTTGATATGTTTAACACTTTTTTGGTTACTAAGTGATTCCATATGTGTTATTTCATAGTTTTGATGTCTTCATTATTATTCTACAATGCAAAAATAGTAAAAATAAAGAAAAACCCTTGAATGAGTAAGTGTGTCCAAACTTTTGACTGGTGTCAAATATATATATATATATATATATATATATATATATATATATATATATATATATATATATATATATATTTTGTAAATACATTTTCCTTTATTATTTTCCCCTAACACTAACACCCCTCCCCTAATTGGAGTAAACTAATGGACAACAACACTTACGCTTCTACTTCCAGCTTATACATACTATATACATTTTACGGACACATTGTATTTTACAATAGTTATCTTTTGTTTGTTTTCAAAGCCATCCTTCAACTACCCTCAATCCCTCCTTTGTCAAAGTTTGTTTAATCGTTTAGACATGATGGTACTACTCAATGCTGCACTTCTGTCGAAGAGACCAGTTCCTCACAGTGGTCATTGTATGACATTACAACTCAATCACCCTCTTCCATTTCAATGATTTTTATACCACTTTTTAAGATGTTCATGTCAAAAACAATCCAGTTTATTCATTTGTGTTTAGATTATTGAAGGAGTTAAATCTCCACCATTTGTGTGTCATCTTTGTGTCCGTACGTTTTGTTTTGTTGCCTTGTGTTATGTTGTCTTGCCTATTTTTGCTTGTTTGTCTTTGTATGGTACATGTCTTTGTATAGTATATGTCTTTGTATAGTACATGTCTTTGTATAGTATATGTATTTGTATAGTACATGTCTTTGTATAGTATATGTCTTTGTATAGTACATGTCTTTGTATAGTACATGTCTTTGTATAGTACATGTCTTTGTATAGTATTTGTCTTTGTATAGTATATGTATTTGTATAGTATATGTATTTGTATAGTATATGTCTTTGTATAGTATATATCATTGTATAGTACATGTCTTTGTATAGTACATGTCTTTGTATAGTACATGTCTTTGTATAGTATATGTCTTTGTATAGTACAGTATATGTATTTGTATAGTATTTGTCTTTGTATAGTATATGTCTTTGTATAGTATATATCTTTGAATAGTACAGTATATGTCTTTGTGCAGTATTTGTCTTTGTATAGTATATGTATTTGTATAGTATTTGTCTTTGTATAGTATATGTCTTTGTAAAGTACAGTATATGTCTGAATGCTGATTGACTGACAGCCATGGTATATCAGACCGTATACCACGTGTATGACAAAACATTTATTTTTTACTGCTCTAATTACGTTGGTGTCTTTGTATAGTATAATGTCTTTGTATGGTATACCTACACAATTATTTTACTGTAGTACACGTGTCAAACTCATTCCATGGAGGGTCGTTTGTCTGCAGGTTTTCGCTCCAACCTTGTACTTGATTGATGAATTAAGGTCACTAATTATTAAGGAACTCCCCTCACCTGATTGTCTAGGTCGTAATTGAAAGGAAAAAGCTAAAACCCGCAGACACTCTGCCCTCCGTGGAAGGAGTTTGACACTCCTGATGTACTAGGTTGTGAAGCTCAAACCATCATATGTCATTCAATGAGTCTCTCTCTAGGTGGCACTATTGTCTATATATTGTCTATACACTTGGGCCCAGTTTTTCAAAAGTTATTTATATGGATTTCTCCTATCTGATAGGATTAAATGCATAGAATAGAATTAATAGAATGGGAGTCCCCCATTCAAGCCAATGATTAATCCGTTCCATTCATTCTATTTCTATGCATTTCATCCTATCCGATAGGCGAAATCAAGGTAGATAACTTTTGGGTCCTGATAATTGGACTGCACATTCCACCAAAACTCATTAGACATTATAGATATCCTATTTATAAAGGTCAAATGGAAGGTGAATGTACTGTCCTTCACTAATACTTGTATTGTAATGGACTGCAGTCATTGGGTAGGGGAGGGAATGGCCGGCAGGGATGTAGCTCAGTTGGTAGAGCATGGCGTTTGCAACGCCAGGGTTGTGGGTTTGATTCCCACAGGGGGTATGAAAAAAAAAAATGTATGCACTAACTGTAAGTCGCTCTGGATAAGAGCGTCTGCTAAATGACTAAAATGTAAATGTAAATGTATTGCATTCATTGGTCTATGGCAGTGGATGCTGCTTAGGGGAGAACGGCTCATGATAATGTCTGGAACGGAGTCAATGGAATGACATCAAACACCTGGAAACCATGTATTTGATACCATTCCACTAATTCCGCTCCTGCCATTACCAAGAGCCCGTTCTCCCCAATTAATGTGTCGCCAACCTCCTGTAGACAGTCATTGTTAGAGGGGTATCTCTACTTTACTGTTAATATTTTTGACTACTTTTTACTTAACTACATTCCTAAAGAAAATAATTTACTTTTTACTCCATACATTTTCCCTGACACCCAAAAGTACTCGTTACATTTTGAATGCTTAGCAGGAAAAGAAAATGGTCCAATTCACACTTATCAAGAGAACATCCCTGGTCATCCCTACTGCCTCTGATCTGGTGGACTCACTAAACACATGCTTTGTTTGTAAATGTTGTCTGAGTGTTGGAGTGTGACCCTGGCTATCCATAAATAAATAAAAACAAGAAAATGGTTCCATCTGGTTTGCTTTATATAAGGAATTTGGAATAATTTATATTTTTACTTTTGATACTTAAGTATAATTTAACAATTACATTTACTTTTGATACTTAAGTATATTTAAAACCAAATACTTTTAGACTTTTACTCAAGTAGTATTTTACTGGGTGACTTTCACTTTTACTTGAGTAATTTTCTATTAAGGTACCTTTACTTTTACTCAAGTATGACAATTGTGTACTTTTTCCACCAGTGCATACACCCACCATTGTCATAGGGAATGAACCCAGGTGGTGGAGATAGGAAGGCTCTGGTGACGTTTGGTAATGAAGGCTATTACTGGTCCGGTCAAAAGCTTGTAATTGTCTCAAGCAAGTCTCACTGTTTGCAATATACCCATTGCCTCCGTGCCTGTACTGAGATTTACGCATGTACCGTAATTGCTTGGGTATGCTTTTGCTTACTCGATGATTTGGGGTAAATCGTGTGATGATCTGGTGTTTGTGGGTCAAACAGGGTTTCAGTATAAGTACGTTGTCTTCATTGTTTTAATTAGTCCAGAGTGACTGTGTGAGGATGGGTACGGGCGTGGGACTCTGCTTTTACGCGCGATGGGTGTGTCTATGGACGTCACTGGAAGGCCCGTTATCCGGTAGCTATGGGAACTGTATAAAACCGGTCCCCAAGAGCACAATGTGAAAACGTTTTACTGGAGTTGATGCGTGGTGTCCTGTAGCGTGTTCTCCCACGGCTCTGCTCTGCTCTGTTCTCCTCTCCTCCCTTCAGGAAACCTGTCCTACTCATCAGAATCAATGCGAAGCAGCAGCGAGGAGCGCGCTGGTGGTGTGCTGTCTGTAGATTTCGATTCTCTGGAGAACAAGGACTAAACTATCTGTTACACTTTTCTTCTTGCATACCTCTTTAGTGCGACGGGGAAGACGGACAACATGATTGGCTATATCTTCGTGGTTCTATGTGGATTGTCTGGCAGTGCGCTCGCAAAGGGTGAGTAGAGAGCTCAATGACTGCTGCAACAAGCCCTTTCATTGATGCAACAGTCCGATCACCTGTTGACCGCACCCTCACCATTCTGTCTCTTATGGACAAGTCACATAAAGTATTCCATATTCATGTGGGCTTAATTATATGATTGAATGTGTTTTTTTTAAAGTACAAATATGAATAGTTCTTCGTCAATTTGTTATGGACACATTAGGCATTATGCGTAAATACTGTCTGAATGCTTGACGCAGTAGGATGTTGACGCGCGTACATTGCCAACTTGCCATCTTTTAGTAGTAGTCCTATTGTGCAAGACCATGTAAGATGGATTCCCACATAATCAGGATGAACGTGCGTACTGCCACGTTAAAAAGATAGTATTGGCGTCAGGGGAACATTCTTCGAACGCTTAGCACTTGGCAGACAGATTAGCCAACATCCCGCGCTTTGAACATAAGGGGCCACAGGAGAAGGATTCTTGGCGCTTTCCCGTCTACTGTCTCATTTATCGGCCCATTGAAATATCAGTGTGGTCGTGTGGCAGAGGTGGTTGAAGAAGTGCGGTTCTTTTACAGCTAAGTGTTGTTTAGTAGATAAGCCCTGTCCCGTGGGATAGTTGTTTGGATAACGGGGACCTCTGTGGCCCGGCTTGGCCTCCGCCTCTCTGTGCGCGCTTTGGCCCCGGTTGAATCGCCACACACAGGGCGTTACTTCCTGAGGCTGATGAGTTTGTGAAAGGGAAGTTCTAATATAAATGAGTGCAGGGTCATGACCAGCACTAGGAAACTTTCTAGAGCGCAGGAAATGGCGCTAATCAGCGCTTATGGCTAAAACAGACGCATGGGGAGGAAACTGGGATGAACTGGCTCCTGTGTTCATAAAGTATGGCCGCAGCGCAGGACATATGGTTATTGGTCAACAACTCTTTACTAAATGGACCGAGTTTTTTTGTCACGTCAAACCTGATATAATGCCACAATTGTCCTCTTACATACAGTATTGTATTTGCAAAATTATTTTTATTCGTTTTAATGCAAGCTATTTTAACGGGTTGGATAATACAACTGGAGTAATTAATTACTTAATTCATTCAATTAATTGTTAAACATTGTCAGCACAATCTGTGTATTTTTTATTCATTTGGTTGTTTACTATCATTACACTTTTGATGTAGGCCAATGAAACAAGTTGAGGAACAATTCTTACTTTTTTTAATATTCAGTAGGCCTACATTTATTACACTGACAAATATGAGCCTGTATTAGTTTAGGGAAAACAAACACAATACAGCAATTCAATCAAAAATATTTCACATTTATACCAGTGGAGCAAACATCAGTGGCATTTGCCATACTGTTTCTATTTCTTACTAGTGTGTTATGGTGTGCAGTGTCAGATAAGGATCTGAAAAGAATGCATTGTACCATGGAAACAGGATACAGGAGGCCAAACATTATTATGTCCCTCCAATGAAATGCAAATGTCACCACGCTTTGTAAAATAATTTCTGTGTTTTACATGATTAGAATAGCATGCACAACCCTTGAGGGAAAACTTGAGGAAAACTTGAAGGGAAATTATTACAAAATTCTCCTTTTGTAATCTTAGGCTACATCCAGCTCAGTAACTTACAGTCATGTCCTTGAACTCCAACTGATCCTCCACTTGTATGAAATGGCACTAGGGTTTGTTGGATGAAAGCTCCAGCTGTATTGAGTAACATGGGAAGGGGGGTTCTGGCCACTTTACAGCCTGCTGAAATGCCCCTTGGGCCCGTGCTGAGAGAGACTTGACTTCCCTTCCTCCTTTAAACTATTTACACCGAGATATAGACTCTGCTGCAGGACTCTCTCTGTGTGTGTGTGTGTGTGTGTGTGTGTGTGTGTGTGTGTGTGTTTGCGTGTGTGTGTGCGTGCGTGTGTGACTCAGAGTGGAAACAGAGGAAACACTACCAGAGCAAGTAAAACTAGAGCTGCTGAAGGGGACATCCACTGGTAACCATGACAATTAATATTAGTAATGGGGGGTCACAGATGGGATAAAATGATAGATCAGTACTCAGTCTCAGTATAGTGATGTGTATGATCAGGAACATAGTAGAGAGAGGATACCATACTGGCGCACTGAAGTGAAGTTTCATTTTGGTAAAGTGAGAATGCTTGACATGCTGGTTATGACATGGAGGACCCAAAGAAAGGCTTTACCCAAAGCAGGAGGGCCTAGGAAGTCACACCCAGTCAGCTGTAGTATGACGAGTTATGATTAGAAACCACGCCAGATCAGTCATCAGTGTATATCCTACATTCACATACCCTGATGTTGCTGCAAGGCACAACTCATTGGTCTTTTGTAACACATCTCCTTTAAATCAATGCTTTTACAGTCATTTTTATATCGCTCAATACATTATTATGCATAATTTTATTTTTTCTCTCTTTATAGCTAAAACAATTTTAGTCAAGTGTACAGTATAGTGAACTAGATTTGTGTTTGTTCCAATAGGATGCAGTGTGAACTAGGTTTGTGTTTGTTCCAATAGGATGCAGTGTGAACTAGGTTTGTGTTTGTTCCAATAGGATGCAGTGTGAACTAGGTTTGTGTTTGTTCCAATAGGATGCAGTGTGAACTAGGTTTGTGTTTGTTCCAATAGGATGCAGTGTGAACTAGGTTTGTGTTTGTTCCAATAGGATGCAGTGTGAACTAGGTTTGTGTTTGTTCCAATAGGATGCAGTGTGAACTAGGTTTGTGTTTGTTCCAATAGGATGCAGTGTGAACTAGGTTTGCATTTGTTCCAATAGGATGCAATGTGAACTAGGTTTGTGTTTGTTCCAATAGGATGCAGTGTGAACTAGGTTTGTGTTTGTTCCAATAGGATGCAATGTGAACTAGGTTTGTGTTTGTTCCAATAGGATGCAGTGTGAACTAGGTTTGTGTTTGTTCCAATAGGATGCAGTGTGAACTAGGTTTGTGTTTGTTCCAATAGGATGCAGTGTGAACTAGGTTTGTGTTTGTTCCAATAGGATGCAGTGTGAACTAGGTTTGTGTTTGTTCCAATAGGATGCAGTGTGAACTAGGTTTGTGTTTGTTCCAATAGGATGCAGTGTGAACTAGGTTTGTGTTTGTTCCAATAGGATGCAGTGTGAACTAGGTTTGTGTTTGTTCCAATAGGATGCAGTGTGAACTAGGTTTGTGTTTGTTCCAATAGGATGCAGTGTGAACTAGGTTTGTGTTTGTTCCAATAGGATGCAGTGTGAACTAGGTTTGTGTTTGTTCCAATAGGATGCAGTGTGAACTAGGTTTGTGTTTGTTCCAATAGGATGCAGTGTGAACTAGGTTTGTGTTTGTTCCAATAGGATGCAGTGTGAACTAGGTTTGTGTTTGTTCCAATAGGATGCAGTGTGAACTAGGTTTGTGTTTGTTCCAATAGGATGCAGTGTGAACTAGGTTTGTGTTTGTTCCAATAGGATGCAGTGTGAACTAGGTTTGTGTTTGTTCCAATAGGATGCAGTGTGAACTAGGTTTGTGTTTGTTCCAATAGGATGCAGTGTGAACTAGGTTTGTGTTTGTTCCAATAGGATGCAGTGTGAACTAGATTTGTGTTTGTTCCAATAGGATGCAGTGTGAACTAGATTTGTGTTTGTTCCAATAGGATGCAGTGTGAACTAGATTTGTATTTGTTCCAATAGGATGCAGTGTGAACTAGGTTTGTGTTTGTTCCAATAGGATGCAGTATGAACTAGGTTTGTGTTTGTTCCAATAGGATGCAGTGTGAACTAGGTTTGTATTTGTTCCAATAGGATGCAGTGTGAACTAGGTTTGTGTTTGTTCCAATAGGATGCAGTGTGAACTAGATTTGTGTTTGTTCCAATAGGATGCAGAGTGAACTACGTTTGTGTTTGTTCCAATAGGATGCAGTGTGAACTAGGTTTGTGTTTGTTCCAATAGGATGCAGTGTGAACTAGGTTTGTGTTTGTTCCAATAGGATGCAGTGTGAACTAGGTTTGTGTTTGTTCCAATAGGATGCAGTGTGAACTAGGTTTGTGTTTGTTCCAATAGGATGCAGTGTGAACTAGGTTTGTGTTTGTTCCAATAGGATGCAGTGTGAACTAGGTTTGTGTTTGTTCTAATTGGATGCAGTGTGAACTAGTTTTGTGTTTGTTCCAATAGGATGCAGTGTGAACTAGGTTTGTGTTTGTTCCAATAGGATGCAGTGTGAACTAGGTTTGTGTTTGTTCCAATAGGATGCAGTGTGAACTAGGTTTGTGTTTGTTCCAATAGGATGCAGTGTGAACTAGGTTTGTGTTTGTTCTAATTGGATGCAGTGTGAACTAGGTTTGTGTTTGTTCCAATAGGATGCAGTGTGAACTAGGTTTGTGTTTGTTCTAATTGGATGCAGTGTGATCTAGTTTTTTGGGGCTGATTCAAGGACGTGTCTGTGTGAATGAAGTTTCCCTTTGGGCTGAGAGGAAGGAAGGGGGGATGGACAGCACCATTAATCTCTCATTCATTAATCTGAGCTACCATGAGGTGGTGTTGATTTTATTTGATATACAACATTGACACTGCTTAGTGCTCACACATTTCCACTGTGGTCATCAAGTAGTCTCACTGGCATGGGAACGAGGAAGTGACGAGGGTCAGTGGTGTTGCTGCCTGGGAGTGTCTGTGTCACGGTTTCGGCCGAGGCTGCCTCTCTCCCTTGTTCGGGCAGGTTTCGGCGTTCGTCGTCTCCGGAATTCTAGCTGCCACCGCTATATGTTTCATGTTCGTTTGCTTTTGTCTGTTTGTTTCCACACCTGTTTCTGTTTTGGCGTAATTAGTGTCCTATAAGTTTCTCGTTGTGTTTGTCTAGTGTTGTGTGTAATTATTTCCGTCAGTATTGTGTTTTGCTCGGTTGAGCTTATTCTCCACTGTGCTGGAGCATTTTCGCACCTGTGTGTGCACAGTTACATTTTGTCGCACCTGTTTGTGCGCAATTACCTTTCGCCTTCGTGCGTGTTTTTTCGCTTTCGGGCTAAGTTGTCCTGTTGCCTTAGTTTGGCCAGTAATACAGCCTTTGGAACATTCAGTCTGAGTCCTGCGTTTGATTCCTACATTACACCTACAACACGCCCTGACAGAATTACACACCATCAATGGAATCAGCAGGAGCCGAAGCAGCCCAGACGAGACTGGAGGCCCAGGTTCGGGACCAACAAGAGCTGCTCCTGCAGATGGGGACCGCCCTGCAGGAGGTGATTTCCACCCTCCGAGGCTGGGGTACGCCTCCACCGCCTCCCGCCCTGCCAGCACCATCGGCCAGCCCGCCCATTCCAGCGCCGGAACCTCGAGGAGTCCGACTATCTCTCCCGAGGGCCTACGACGGAACCGCGGCTGGGTGTCAGGGATTCCTACTCCAGGTGGAGCTATACCTGGCCACAGTGCACCCGGCACCTTCAGGGCATGAGAGCGTGTCCGCCCTGATCTCCTGCCTGGCCGGAAAAGCGTTGGAGTGGGCTAACGCGGGAGTGGAGGAAGATCGACGCCACGACGATTACTTACAACGAGTTCTCCCGCCGCTTCAGGGCGGTGTTTGACCATCCCCCGGAGGGGAAAGCGGCGGGGGAGCGTCTGGTCTTCCTCCGGCAGGGGAGGAGAAGTGCCCAGGAATTCGCGCTCGAATTCCGTACTCTAGCGGCAGATGCAGGGTGGAATGATCGGGCCCTCATCGATCTATACAGATGTAGCCTACGAGAGGACGTCCGTCGGGAGCTGGCTTGTAGGGACACCAGCCTCTCTTTCGACCAGCTGGTTGACATGTCCATCAGGCTGGATAACCTACTGGCTACCCGCGGACGTCCTGCGGAGGGTCCGTCCATTTCACCCTCCAGCGCCTCCGAGCCATGTCCTATGGAGCTCGGGGGCGCTGGCGCTAGAGAGAGGAGGAGTCGGCAGGCTAGGGGGTCCATCCACTGCACCAACTGTGGTCGGGGAGGACACACCGCGGCTAGGGTGCTGGGGATGGCCTCCTAGGGGAGATGACGACAGGTCCCGCACTGGGGATTCCCTCCAGGTGAGTAGGCGCCCCACTCACCCAGAGCTCACTGTTGCCCATTTTTGTATGCCTGTACGTTTTCCACAGGTAGCACCTCATTCCCAGCATAAGGCGCTGGTAGATTCAGGCGCGGCTGGGAATTTTATTGATAAAAAGTTTTGTTTAGCGTTAGGGATTCCCCTCATTCCTGTTGATGTTCCTTTTCCCGTTCACGCCTAGATAGTCGTCCGTTGGGTACGGGCTTAATCAGGGAGGTCACGGCGCCACTTAGGATGTGTGCGCAGGGGGATCATCAGGAGATGATTCAGCTGTTCCTGATTGACTCTCCTGCGTATCCGGTGGTGCTGGGCATGCCCTGGTTGAGTACCCATAACCCAGCGATTTCGTGGCAGGAGAGGGCTCTGATGGAGTGGTCTGCTCAGTGTGTGGGTAGATGTTTGGGCGTTTCCGTAGGGGCTACCTCGGTGGAGAGTCCAAACCAGGTGCCCGCATTGCACGTTCCACCTGAGTATGGGGATTTGGCTATTGCGTTTAGTAAGGCGAGGGCGACGCGGTTGCCACCCCATAGGCAGGGGGATTGTGCGATAGACCTCCAGGCAGGAGCTGCGCTCCCACGGAGCCATGTGTATCCTCTGTCTCAGGAGGAGAAGAAAGCTATGGAGATTTACATAGACGAATCACTGAGACAAGGATACATACGGCCTTCCACTTCCCCGCGTCCTCGAGTTTCTTTTTCGTGAAGAAAAAGGATGGTGGTTTGCGCCCGTGCATCGATTACCGTGGTCTCAATCAGATTACGGTGAAGTATAGTTATCCACTCCCGCTGATTGCGACCATGACTGAGTCGTTGCATGGGGCGCGTTTCTTCACGAAATTAGATCTCAGGAGCGCGTACAACTTGGTGCGCATCAGGGAGGGTGATGAATGGAAAACAGCCTTTAGTACCACCTCGGGCCATTACGAGTATCTGGTTATGCCATACGGGTTGATGAACGCTCCGTCAGTTTTCCAATCATTTGTGGATGAGATCTTCAGGGACATGCAGGGGCAGGGGGTGGTGGTGTACATTGATGACATTCTCGTGTACTCACCTACCCGTGTCGAGCATGTGGCCCTGGTGCGCAGAGTGTTGCGGGAGGCTGGTGGAGCACGACCTGTATGTGAAGGCAGAGAAGTGTCTGTTTTTCCAGGAGTCGGTCTCCTTTTTGGGTTATCAGTTGTCTGCGTCAGGGGTGAAGATGGAGGTAGACCGGGTGTCGGCCGTGCGTAATTGGCAAACACCAACCACTGTGAAGGAGGTGCAGCAGTTTTTGGGGTTTGCAAATTACTACAGGAGGTTTATCCGGGGTTTTGGACAGGTGGCAGCTCCCATCACGTCTCTGTTGAAGGGGGGTCCGGTGCGTCTGCAGTGGTCGGCCGAGGCGGACAGGGCGTTTGGGAGGCTGAAGGACCTGTTTACCTCGGCCCCGGTGCTGGCGCATCCGGATCACTCTTTGCCGTTCCAGGTAGAGGTGGACGCGTCGGAGGCCGGTTTAGGGGCCGTGCTTTCACAACGGTCTGGCGCGCCACCTAAACTCCGCCCCTGTGCTTTTTATTCTAAGAAGCTCAGTCCGGCGGAGCGGAACTATGACGTAGGGGACAGGGAGCTGTTAGCCGTGGTACAGGCTCTAAAGGTGTGGAGGCACTGGCTTGAGGGGGCTCAACACCCTTTCCTCATTTTGACGGACCACCGTAACCTGGAGTACATCCGGGCGGCGAGGAGGCTGAACCCTCGCCAGGCAAGATGGAGTATGTTCTTGACCAGGTTTACTTTTAAGATCACGTACATCCCTGGGTCACAGAATGGCAAGGCAGATGCGCTGTCTCGGCGGTATGACACGGAGGAGAGGTCCGTGGAGCCCACTCCCATACTGCCTGAGTCGTGTCTGGTGGCACCGGTAGTGTGGGAGGTCGATGCTGAACTCCGAGGCGGGCGTTACGCACCGACCCTAGTCCACCACAGTGCCCGGAGGGTCGGAAGTACGTTCCGCTCGAGGTTCGGGATCGATTAATCTATTGGGCTCACACGTCACCCTCCTCTGGACATCCGGGTATCGGCCGGACAGTGCACTGTCTTAGTGCCAAGTACTGGTGGCCCACGTTGGCAAGGGATGTGAGGGTTTATGTTTCCTCCTGCTCGGTGTGCGCCCAGTGTAAGGCGCCTAGACATCTACCTAGGGGTAAGTTGCTACCCCTGCCCGTTCCACAACGACCATGGTCCCACCTCTCAGTGGACTTTATAACAGACCTTCCCCTCTCCCAAGGGAATACTACCATCCTGGTCGTTGTGGACCGGTTCTCTAAGGCCTGTCGTTTGCTCCCCATGCCGGGTCTTCCTACTGCCCTGCAAACTGCCGAGGCACTGTTTACCCATGTGTTCCGGCACTACGGGGTACCCGAGGACATTGTGGCTGATCGGGGTCCCCAATTCACCTCCAGAGTCTGGAGAGCGTTTATGGAGCGGTTGGGGGTCTCGGTGAGCCTCACCTCGGGTTACCACCCGGAGAGTAATGGGCAGGTGGAACGCTTAAACCAGGATGTGGGTAGGTTTCTCAGAACATACTGCCAGGACCGGCCGGAGGAGTGGTCAAGGTACGTTCCCTGGGCCGAGATGGCCCAGAATTCCCTACGCCATTCCTCCACTAACCTAACTCCATTTCAATGTGTGTTAGGTTACCAGCCGGTTCTGGCACCCTGGCAGCAGAGCCAGATCGAGGCTCCTGCGGTGGATGAGTGGGCGCGGCGCTCGGAGGAGACTTGGAACGCTGCACACGTCCACCTGCAGCGGGCCCTCCGACGTCAGAAGGCGAGCGCTGATCTCCACCGCAGTGAGGCACCGGTGTACGCACCTGGTGATCGAGTCTGGCTCTCTACCAGAAACCTGCCCCTCCGCCTGCCCTGTCGGAAACTGGGTCGGCGGTTTGTAGGGCCATTTAAAGTCCTGAGAAGGTTGAACGAGGTTTGTTATAGATTACAGCTACCTGTGGAGTATAAGTGTATTAACCCCTCGTTCCATGTGTCCCTTCTCAGGCCGGTGGTAGCGGGCCCACTCCAAGAAAATGAGATCTTGGAGACTCCTCCGCCCCCATTGGACATCGAGGGGGCACCGGCGTACTCCGTGAGATCCATCTTGGATTCGAGACGTCGGATGGGGGGTCTCCAGTATCTAGTGGAGTGGGAGGGGTACGGTCCGGAGGAGCGGTGCTGGGTGCCGAGGAGAGACGTTTTGGACCCGTCGCTCCTGACGGAATTCCATCGGGGGCATCCGACACGCCCTGCTCCGCGTCCTCCTGGTCGTCCCCGAGGCCGGAGTCGGCGCACGTCTGGAGCCGCGCGTCAAGGGGGGGGTACTGTCACGGTTTCGGCCGAGGCTGCCTCTCTCCCTTGTTCGGGCAGGTTTCGGCGTTCGTCGTCTCCGGAATTCTAGCTGCCACCGCTATATGTTTCATGTTCGTTTGCTTTTGTCTGTTTGTTTCCACACCTGTTTCTGTTTTGGCGTAATTAGTGTCCTATAAGTTTCTCGTTGTGTTTGTCTAGTGTTGTGTGTAATTATTTCCGTCAGTATTGTGTTTTGCTCGGTTGAGCTTATTCTCCACTGTGCTGGAGCATTTTCGCACCTGTGTGTGCACAGTTACATTTTGTCGCACCTGTTTGTGCGCAATTACCTTTCGCCTTCGTGCGTGTTTTTTCGCTTTCGGGCTAAGTTGTCCTGTTGCCTTAGTTTGGCCAGTAATACAGCCTTTGGAACATTCAGTCTGAGTCCTGCGTTTGATTCCTACATTACACCTACAACACGCCCTGACAGTCTGTGATGACACTGTCAGTTGATCTGTCAACACCCGGTGTTGTGGTCAGTTATTGCATTGTTCTCTGGTGTTTTTTGGATAATATTTTTTGGGGTCAGCATAGCTCTGGTACAGGGCTTTAGTTCGCATTCGTTCACTAACGCCCTGGACCAGAGCTAGGGTCAGCAATGTAACAGTGATCAGTGGTACTGGTCAATGGTGCTAGTGGTGGTTTCGCTGTGTCCATTATGTTGTTATCAGTTGGGTGCCGTCATAGCACTGCAGAGGTCTGTCGTGTTGGAATACAGCACACTCCTCTTATAAGAATCTCATTCTCAGTTGTTTTTTCCAAAGAGTTTTGACCATTGTGCACAGCTGATTCAGATAGCATTCTTTGTCATCTCCTCCCATAATATAACAACAGTTACTGGTTGCTGAGCACATAACAACAGTTACTGGTTGCTGAGCACAAACGGGCAGTGGTGTAAAGTACTTAAGTAAAAATACTTTCAAGTACTACTTAAGTCGTTTTTTGGGGTATCTGTACTCTTTACTTTAGTATTTTTATATATGACTACTTTTACTTTTATTTCACTACATTCCAAAAGAAAATAATGTACTTTTTACATTTTCCCTGACACCCAAAAGTACTCGTTACATTTTGAATGCTTAACAGGACAGGAAAATGGTCCAATTCACTCACTTCTCAAGAGAACATCCCTGGGCATCCCTACTGCCTCTGATCTGGAGGGCTCACTAAATACAAATGCTTCATTTGTAAATGATGCCTGAGTGTTGGAGTGTGACCCTGGCTATCCCTATTTTTTTTTAAACAAAAATTGTGCCGTCTGATTTGCTTATTATAAGGAATGTGAAATGATTTATACTTTTACTTTTGATACTTAAGTATATTTTTGCAACAAATAGTTTTAGACTTTTACTCGAGTAGTATTTTTCTGGGTGAAATTTCACTTTTACTTGAGTCATTTTTTTATTAAGGTATCTTTACTTTTACTCAAGTATGACAATTGGGTACTTTTTCCACCACTGCATATGGGGACCAGCCTTGTGAGGGAGATCTGGGCTTCAGCCTAAATTCTCTCTTCTCTTCTCTCTCCCTGTATGGGGGCCAGCCTGGCCTGCAGCCGATAAGACATCTCTGTTCTCTCTCCCTGTATGGGGGCCAGCCTGGCCTGCAGCCGATAAGACATCTCTGTTCTCTCTCCCTGTATGGGGGGCCAGCCTGGCCTGCAGCCTATAAAACATCTCTGTTCTCTCTCCCTGTATGGGGGCCAGCCTGGCCTGCAGCCTATAAAACATCTCTGTTCTCTCTCCCTGTATGGGGGGCCAGCCTGGCCTGCAGCCTATAAAACATCTCTGTTCTCTCTCCCTGTATGGGGGCCAGCCTGGCCTGCAGCCTATAAGACATCTCTGTTCTCTCTCCCTGTATGGGGGCCAGCCTGGCCTGCAGCCGATAAGACATCTCTGTTCTCTCTCCCTGTATGGGGGCCAGCCTGGCCTGCAGCCGATAAGACATCTCTGTTCTCTCTCCCTGTATGGGGGCCAGCCTGGCCTGCAGCCGATAAGACATCTCTGTTCTCTCTCCCTGTATGGGGGCCAGCCTGGCCTGCAGCCAATAAGACATCTCTGTTCTCTCTCCCTGTATGGGGGCCAGCCTGGCCTGCAGCCTATAAAACATATCTGTTCTCTCTCCCTGTATGGGGGCCAGCCTGGCCTGCAGCCTATAAAACATCTCTGTTCTCTCTCCCTGTATGGGGGCCGGCCTGGCCTGCAGCCGATAAGACATCTCTGTTCTCTCTCCCTGTATGGGGGGCCAGCCTGGCCTGCAGCCTATAAAACATCTCTGTTCTCTCTCCCTGTATGGGGGCCAGCCTGGCCTGCAGCCTATAAAACATCTCTGTTCTCTCTCCCTGTATGGGGGCCGGCCTGGCCTGCAGCCGATAAGACATCTCTGTTCTCTCTCCCTGCAGGTAAAGTGGAGAGGGAGCCTAAGGGGAAGTTCAGTGTTCCTGTTCTGGATGTGAAGAGTCGACAGCTGGTCCTGGAGGCCAACCAGACGCTGACGATCCACTGCAGGTGAGTCTGGGGCAGGTAGTACAGGAGGTTGCTTAGGGGAGGACGGCTCATAAACATGTCCGGATCGGAGCAAATGGAATAGCATCAAACACATTGTTTCCATACCCTTTCACATATTCCGCTCTAGTCATTACCATGAGCCCATCCTCCCCAATTAAGGTGCCACTGATTCTGGCCAGATGAGCTTTTATATCAGGGACGTCAATCTCATTTTGCCCCATGGGCCACATTCTGTCTTCACCGAGGTCCGTAGGGCCGCACTTCAAATGTGTTATATTTCCTTGCAAAAGATTGGGCTCCCTGACTGTCTAGCATTCGTTAGATGACGGTTAGCTAGCTGGACAGAGTGAAGAGACTGTAAATGTAGGTCCATTATCATTTTTACACAGTTTCAATGTAGTTTTAGTAATTTAAATGTCGTAATTTAAATGTTTTTTTTTTTTTTTTTTTTTTTGCTCAAACCACCTCGCGGGACAGATTGAATGGGCTTGCGGGCCGGATCAAGCCCGCGGGCCGTATGTTTGACACCCCTGTTTTATATGGACCAGTTTATGGTCAGCTTTTCAGAAGTTGAGGTGCGATGAGAGAGTTGGAATGTTTTATACCATTTTACCTTTGGCCAATCAGGGGTCGGTGGGAGCTGTCGTGGGCGTTCCCTGGAGGTGTGGCCAGAGATCAGGAGAGGCTGCGATTGGAGGATTCTCGCTGTGGGAGGCAGAGCCAGCATTACTGCAGCCAACTGACGCTTAGCTCCGCCCAGGCCCAGCACACAGGATCGTTCCGGTGTCGGTACAGCCAACGGACGCGCAGGCAGAGCGCTGTCTATGTCTATGTCACAGGTAAGACGCGCCAGGTAGCATCTAACAACTACCAACTCACTCCGGGATTCGCTCATTGCAGTGTCTTGTACTCCCAAGTCTCTGTCAGAGCCACTCACAAATGCTAGAGGTCAGAAATGGGAATCAGGTTTAGGATATGAATCCTCTATATCTGTCTCTTTCTCATTCTGATTCTCTCTGTTAAACTCTCTCTCTCTCTTTCTCAATCACACTTTTTCTCTTTCTGTCTCTTTCTCTCTTTTTCTCTCTCTTTCTCTCTTTCTCTCTCCCCCTCTAACCCCTCTAACCCCTCCCTCTCCCCCACTCTCTCTCTCTCTCTCTCTCTCTCTCTCTCTCTCTCTCTCTCTCTCTCTCTCTCTCTCTCTCTCTCTCTCTCTCGCTCTTTCTCTCTCTCTCTCTCTCTCGCTCCCTCCCCCCTCTCTCTCTAATGGAGTGGTCAGTCAGTCTCTTTCTCTCTCTGTCTCTGTCTCAATGTTTATAGGTTCAGGTTAAACAGGATGTAGTTGGTGCTAAATACAAACCAATGTCAGAGAGACAATTATATCTAAACACTGTTTGTCCCAACAACACATCCTTCGTAATGACTCTGGCACAGTTTCTCCCTGCTAGCCTGTCTCTTTTCTTAGCCTCTCTCTCCCAGGTCTATATATAAAAACCTTTTTACTTTCGTTTACGTGCTACCTCGGGGCCAGGAATAGCCCAGCTGCTGAAAGGCTCAGGTTTGGGCAGAGTTTCCCAGGGCACCAGGCTTATCTGCTCCCCTCAGCCCTGCTCACAGCATCCTGTGCTGGGGGACGGGAGAAGGGCAGCGGGGAGGCTGGTGGAGGTGGGAGGGAGGCTGGAGGTCTACGGCAGGGAAGGTATAATGGGGGGGAGTAAGACATTTAAGCATGTTAACCCTCTCAAGGCTGCCGGCCCAGATGGCATCCCTAGCCGCGTCCTCAGAGCTTGTGCAGACCAGCTGGCTGGGGGAGGCAGCCCTGTCTGCCCCTCTCTGCCCTTCCCTGTCCTGAGTAGGCTGGCTGAGCATGGAGCTGGGCCGGGGGCCAGAGGAGTGAGAGGAGCCAGGGTCACAGGGTAGGGCTACTGTTTGGCCAACAGGACCCCTGGGGTCCATCAATCGCTCCGGCCACCACGACCATTAGGCGTCCGACTCCATTGCCCGCTCTGCTCTCACCCTCCGGTCCCTCCTGCAACCTCGCTAGCTCCTTTATATGGAATCAAAGCAGCAGGAGGAAGCCCTGTAAGTCCAGGCCACTAGTCCTTTGGGTACTTTTGTTCAGAGATTATGCTTTCCTTGAATAACACAGTACAGTAGCTGACAAACAATGAGGTGAGCTCCACCCACCCACGTCTTTCAATGGCACAGTGATATTAGAGCACAGGGAAGAAACGCAATGTATCTGGAAGGAACACTGGCTTTTTGATAACCTCTAAACAATCTGTGTGTGTTTATTGTTGACTCCAGATCAATGTTTGCTGAATGGTATTTTGTATGGGTGGGTGGGTGGGTGGGTGGGTGTGTGTGTGTGTGTGTGTGTGTGTGTGCATGTGTGTGCTTATTGTTGATTGTTTTCTGCTGAATAGCCATCTATACAATACGTGATTATGAGGGTGTGCTTGCATGCGTGCGTGCGTGCGTACATGAGTATGCACATGTGATGTTGTGTTCTGTGACATCTGTCTGTGTGTACCTGTGATGCGTGTGTGTGTGTCTGTGACATGTGTGTCTGTGCGTGTCCATGTGCGTGTGTGTAGCTATCCCTAACCTCAGTGTTGTGGTTTCAGACAGACAGCAGCCATTTGTGGAGGAGCAGATTGACAGTCCAGACGTGGTGTATATGAAGGAGAGCCAGCCACTGGTCTTCCCCTGTAGGGTCACCAACCCTGACGCCACCGTCTCATTGGTCAAGGTGAGTTCCCTTCACCCTGGCACCCAATCAGATTCTCTGACACACACACACACACAAACACCAGACCCGGCAGCAGACCCGGCTTGCGTGTTCACAATTTATTTAATGGCTGTATTTGTAAAGACCATAGGCAGCTCGTGAGTTTCAAGTTCGGGGAAGCTTACGATTTATCCTACCATTTCTACCGATCTATCATAATTTTTATATGCTCATTTTCTTGGAACAGTTTCATTTCAATAATAATAATTTTGTTTCTCAAAATCATTGGTTAATCATAAAAATCGGAAGTAAAATGATAAAAATCTAAAAGTTAAAATTAAACTATGGCGAGAGCGCCAGCCACTTCCATATGGACACATTGATACACTGTGATCCATTGGCGGCTAAAGAAATGAGCTCATAGAACTCAGAGATGGCCTATAGGCCAATGCAGCGGTAGGCCTGTAACTTCCATCGTCAACTAAGTAAAATACATAGTCCTAAAGCTGACAAATAGAAACAGTAGAAAATATCCTGATAAATTCTGGTTCTTTCAATCACATTCATCTCTCTTCTCCGCCTGTCTGCCTCCCTTTCTATCTGTGTTGACTTGAGCTATTGCTAGTGAAGTGCAACGTTGTGTCAAATCATCACTGAATCTGGCCAAAAGCTGTTGCTAGAAAACTTGCCACATTGTATCAACTAGCCTATTCTGGGCCCTCAGAGTTTCCTGCGCCAGTGAGCTCGGGACATAAAGCTGTTTTTTATGACGTTTCCACTGGCTATATGGGAACGTTTCCACTGGCTATATGGGAACGTTTCCACTGGCTATATGGGAACGTTTCCACTGGCTATATGGGAACGTTTCCACTGGCTATATGGGAACGTTTCCACTGGCTATATGGGGAACGTTTCCACTGGCTATATGGGAACGTTTCCACTGGCTATATGGGAACGTTTCCACTGGCTATATGGGAACGTTTCCACTGGCTATATGGGAACGTTTCCACTGGCTATATGGGAACGTTTCCACTGGCTATATGGGAACGTTTCCACTGGCTGTATGGGAACGTTTCCACTGGCTGTATGGGAACGTTTCCACTGGCTATATGGGAAAGTTTCCACTGGCTATATGGGAACGTTTCCACTGGCTGTATGGGAACGTTTCCACTGGCTGTATGGGAACGTTTCCACTGGCTATATGGGAAAGTTTCCACTGGCTATATGGGAACGTTTCCACTGGCTGTATGGGAACGTTTCCACTGGCTGTATGGGAACGTTTCCACTGGCTATATGGAAACGTTTCTCCTGGCTATATGGGATCATCAGATCATGATATTTTGCTCTTTCACACCGAGGCTTGGTGATTATCGAGGGGGAGATTGTTGGAAAGATTTTTCTAATACTAAGGAACTATCATTTGCAATGGATGTTAAAAAACAGACTTCATTGACTTGTGTGATTCATTTTTCCCTCACATACAGTGAGGGAAAAAAGTATTTGATCCCCTGCTGATTTTGTACGTTTGCCCACTGACAAAGACATGATCAGTCTATAATTTTAATGGTAGGTTTATTTGAACAGTGAGAGACAGAATAACAACAACAAAATCCAGAAAAATGCATGTAAAAAATGTTATAAATTGATTTGCATTTTAATGAGGGAAATAAGTAAGGTATGTGGACACCTGCTCGTCGAACATCTCATTCCAAAATCATGGGCATTAATATGGAATTGGTCTCCCCTTTGCTGATATAACAGCCTCCACTATTCTGGGAAGGCTTTCCATTAGATTTTGGAACATTGCTGCGGGGACTTGCTTCCATTGAGCCACAAGAGCATTAGTGAGGTCGGGCACTGATGTTAGGCAATTAGGAATGGCTCGCAGTCGGCGTTCCAATTCATCCCAAAGGTGTTAGATGGGGTTGAGGTCAGGGCTCTGTGCAGGCCAGTCAAGTTCTTCCACACCAATCATTTCTGTACAGATCTTGCTTTGTGCTTGGGGGGATTGTCATGCTGAAACAGGAAAGGGCCTTCCCCAAACTGTTGCCACAAAGTTGGAAGCACAGAATCGTCTAGAATGTCATTGTATGCTGTATGTAGCATTAAGATTTCCCTTCACTGGAACTAAGGGGCCTAGCCCGAACCATGAAAAACAGCCCTAGACCATTATTCCTCCTCCATCAAACTTTACAGTTGGCACTATGCATTATGGCAGGAAGCGTTTCCTGGCATCCGCCAAACCCAGATTCATCCGTCGGACTGCCAGATGGTGAAGCGTGATTCATCACTCCAGCAGTTTCCACTGCTCCAGAGTCCAATGGCGGCGAGCTTTACACCACTCCAGCCGACGCTTGGCATTGCGCATGGTGATCTTAGGCTTGTGTGCGGCTGCTCGGCCATGGAAACCCATTTCATGAAGCTCCCGACGAACAGTTTTTGTGCTGACGTTACTTCCAGGGGCAGTTTGGAACTCGGCAGTGAGTGATTTTTCTTCAGCACTCTGGGGTCCCGTTCTGTGAGCTGCAGAAATTTGACGAACTGACTTGTTGGAAAGGCGGCATCCTATGACGGTGCCACAATGAAAGTCACTGAGCTCTTCAGTAAGACCATTCTACTGCCAATGTTTGTCTATGGAGATTGCATGGCTGTGTGCTCGATTTTATACACCTGTCAGCAATGGGTGTGGCTGAAATAGCCAAATCCACTCATTTGAAGGGGTGTCCACATACAATCAGCTAGACCTATTGACATGTGCAAGCTAATGATATTCTATGGCTGACAATTTACTTTAGGGCACTGCAGCATTCTAACAGCGCACTGTTCACCTGCCAACTTTCCTTTCCAATTCGCAAGAGGCTGAAACCA
Source organism: Coregonus clupeaformis (assembly GCF_020615455.1). Lineage (NCBI taxonomy): Eukaryota > Metazoa > Chordata > Actinopteri > Salmoniformes > Salmonidae > Coregonus > Coregonus clupeaformis. Next base: position 22,972,841 of record NC_059198.1, on the reverse strand, counting down.
GAGATCTGTATATAATGACGAGATGCTAATGTCTCCGCCCTGACAATGGGAGTCTTTGTCCCAAAGGTGGGAAGGCAGGCGAGAAGCTTAGGTCTTCATATTATTCCCATAGAAACACATTGGGCTTATACTGGACAGATTTTGGCGAGAGTGAGCCCTCTCGCTTAGCCTCTTCCTCTCTGCTGAAACTATATCACTGGAGAAAGCATCCGAGCGAGCAAAACAGCGCCCCTCTACAGTGCATTCGGAAAGTATTCAGACCCCTTGACTTTCTCCACATTTTGTTATGTTACAGCCTTATTCTAAAATGAATTAAATGAATGTTTTTCCTCATCAATCTACACACAATACCCCATAAGGACAAAGCAGAAACAGGTTTTTCGAATAAAATAAATAAATCATTAAAAACTTATTTACATAAGTATTCAGACCCTTTGCTATGAGACTCGAAATGGAGCTCCAGTGCATTCTGTTTCCATTGATCATTCTTGAGATGTTTCTACAACTTCATTGAAGTACACCTGTGGTAAATGCAATTGATTGGACATGATTTGGAAAGGCACACACCTGTCTATATAAGGTCCCACAGTTGACAGTGCATGTCAGAGCAAAAACCAAGCCATGAGGTTGAAGGAATTGTACGTAGAGCTCCGAGACAGGATTGTGTCAAGGTACAGATTTGGGGAAGGGTACCAAAACATTTCTGCAGCATTGAAGGTCCCCAAGAATACAGTGGCCTCCATCATTCTTAAATGGAAGAAGTTTGGAACCACCAAGACTCTTCCTAGAGCTGGCCGCCCGGCCAAACGGAGCAATCAGGGGAGAAAGGCCTTGAACCCGATGTTCACTCTGACAGAGCTCCAGAGTTCCTCTGGGGAGAACCTTCCAGAAGGACATCCATCTCTACAGCACTCCACCAATCAGGCCTTTAGGGTAGAGTGGCCAGACGGAAGCCGCTCCTCAGTAAAAGGCACATGACAGCCCGCTTGGAGTTTGCCAAAAGGCACCTAAAGGACTCTCAGACCATGAGAAACAAGATTATCTGGTCTGATGAAGCTAAGACTGAACTCTTTGGCCTGAATGCCAAGCGTCACATCTGGAGGAAACCTGGCACCAACCCTACGGTGAAGCATGGTGGTGGCAGCATCATGCTGTGGGGATGTTTGTCAGCGGCAGGGACTGGTAGACTAGTCAGGATAGAGGGAAAGATGAACGGAGCAAAGTACAGAGAGATCCTTGATGAAAATCTGCTCCAGAGTGCTCAGGACCTCAGACTGGGGCAAAGGTTCACCTTTCAACAGAACAACAACCCTAAGCACACAGCCAAGACAACGCAGGAGTGGCTTCGGGATAAGTCTCTGAATGTCCTTGAGTGGCCCAGCCAGAGCCAGGATTTGAACCCAATCGAACATTTCTGGAGAGACCTGAAAATAGCTGTGCAGTGACATTCCCCATTCAACCTGACAGAGCTTGAGAGGATCTGCAGAGAAGAATGGGAGAAACTCCCCAAATACAGGTGTGCCAAGCTTGTAGCGTCAAACCCAAGAAGACTCAAGGCTGTAATCGCTGCCAAAGGTGCTTCAATAAAGTACTGAGTAAAGGGTTTGAATACTTATGTAAATGTAATATTTCCGTTTTTAATTTGTAAATAATGTGCAAATATTTCTAAAAACCTGTTTTTGCTTTGTTATTATGGGGTATTGTGTGTAGATCGATGAGGGGAATAAACTATTTAATCAATTTTAGAATAAGGCTGTAACATAACAAAATGTGGAAAAAGTGAAGGGGTCTGAATACTTTCCGAATGCACTGTATATGTAGTCCGTGTATCTGATGCTGTCTGGCCAGAAATAGTATGACATGACATGCTCTTTTGGTCCAGACAGCATCAGATACATGGTCTACACATACTGAGACAGAAGGGCACTGTTTCGCTCACTCGGATGTTTTAACTAAGATTGACCCGTCTTTCTGTTGGCGTGCGTCTCAGTCAAATAAATGATAAATATTTCAATATTTTATTTGGATGGGCAAGGAGGTATGGTAGGGTGGGCCAGGCCCGCATAACGCCGGGTTCTGACACACACACACAAAACCTGAAAGATGTAGTTTAATATATTACTAGAACCTCAAAACAAGTCACATTCTCCACCTCAGGTACTCAACTTTACAATCGAAATTACTCTCCCTTCCACTTATTCTGAGTGACAGCCTGTTTCGGCTTCAGACAGCTTGTCAGTGTATTGTCAAACATGGAAAGACAACAATGTAGTGTTGTTGTCAGGTACCTAGCTTTTTCCACAACTAGCACTCCTGACTACATCTTAGAACAATACACTTCTCTCTGTTTCTCCATCAGCACTCCAATCTGTACACAAGTCACAGTCCGGTTGTTTCTCCTAGGACAGATCATTGTTCTCATCTTGGCAACCGTTCTGCCTTGGAGTGTGTGTGTCCGTTTGTTTGTGTCAGTCTGTGGATACGTGTGAAAGTGTGCGGATGTGTTTGTGAGTGTTGGTGCCTGAGTGGTGAGTAAGTGAGAGAGTGTGAGGTAAGTGCAATGAAGTGCAATTTGTGTGTGTGTGCATGCGTGGGTGCTGTTTGTGGCAACGTCTCAGTGTGTCAGAGATGCCTCTTTTTTACTGCTGTGTTCCGAGTGAGCGGCGCCCACGGTTTCCTCTGTCATCCTGTTGGCACTGTTGTTACCCCCGGAGACAGGACGTGGGGTCTGGAGTGCCCCCTGTCTCCGCCAACCCTCCCCTCTACTCACACACCCCCCCTCTCCTAAGGCGGTCTGGCTGCCAACCTCCTCCTGATTCCTTAACCAGCTGGTATCCTGGCCAGAGGAAGCTGAGGTGCCAGTAGTAATGGGCTGGACTGACTGGCGCTAGCAGGGCAAGGCATGCCCCTCAGGCAGATCTGTTAAGAGTATTATTGTACGTAGGTAGCCTCTTCTGTGGCAGAGATTGCACAGTTTGATCAATACAATTGAACAACATTCAGGTGAGGGGAGTGGGCTACTGGCAGTTTATCAGGTTAATGAATGAATTGTCTTTCCAAGGAGAGTTTCAGGAAACGGAAAAAGAGCCAAAGAACCAAACGAACCCCTCAGTCATCTCTCACTCTCCTCTCGTCCCTGGCTCTCCCTTCAGGATGTGCCTTGGACCTGACCCTGAAACGAAGCGCGGCAGAACACACACACACTTCACTTCACTTCTGTTTGCTCTCTGTGTTTACTTCCTGCTCCCATCTCCACACAAATGCCCGAACCTGAGCCACGAAGGTAATTATTCTAAAAATACCCCCTGTTCCCTCGTCCCCTCCCTCCCGCCATCCGTCCTGACCTGGCCCAGCATTTCGAACCTGGAGTCCACTCCTCACACACACACTCTGTCACACTCTGTCACACACTCTGTCACACACTCTGTCACACTCTGTCACACACTCTGTCATACACTATGGAGTGTGTTTTTTTCCTGGAAGGATTTTGCGCTCTGCCTGGATCTTTAATCTGTCCGGCCCACCTCTCAGCAGGGAACAATTGCCCAGGGGGCCATTCTTTCTTGCTGCAGCCGTGAAAGTGACCCGGTCGGGCGAGGAGGCGAGGCGAGGGGAGAGGAGGTGTAGTATGACTTGGGGTCCAATTCAGTCCAGTCTGAGTGTCTATATCCTGTAGTAACAGGATGTGAGTAGATGGACTGAAGTCACATTTCCCACATCCTGACTTTTTGCTCACCCTCCAACCGCCCTCAACCCATCTCCACCCTACAGTAACACAATACTCTTTCTCTACAGCAGTGCTCACCAACCTTTACTGACCACTTCAAGTCACTTTCTGAGTCAAAATGCAAGCCGAGATCTACCGCTCAGATTATTTTTAAACATGATTTACAAAATGTAAGCCTATGCAACTTTAAGCAATTAAAAACAGTTCTGTAGCAGTGAGGTTTGTGCAGTAGGCTATAGGCCCAATACATTATCACTGCATTGACTGTGCTTGAATTACCCTGCCAATGTTGTTCTTCTCAGACCATTGACATTTTATTTAAAACATGTAGGTATATGATCACACTGGTAATAGATCATTTGCTGTATTACTTGTGAGGCACAGCTAAGTAAGCATAATAATTTACTTCTTTTTTTACTGGACTGGTGGCCTGCATCCAATGTTCCCTCTAACTCTTTTCAGCACTGAGCAAATTTCAGGTCTGCTGAGCGCAAAATTTGAAAGTTGTGAAAATTCTGTGCAACTTCCGGCAGGCGTTTACAGTGAACACTGAGGCTGTACCCGCTTTAAGTTACTGTTATAACAGTGGCCAAGTAGGCTACTGTGGCTATTTGATCATAATGTAGGCCTACCAGAGTGGCCTATCATCAAAAACAATGGAGAAAATCGCATCCCATAACATTTTAACATGGAAATAGCTGTTCTATCATTCAGCCTACAGTAGCAGCCATTCTGTGGTGTTCAATGCCTACATTGCATGAGACTTTTGAAAAAACAAACATGCAGGGCTTGAGATTAACCTGTTTATCCACTTGTCCTTCAGACAAGGAGGTGACTGAAAATGTTGTGTTTGATGCAAGAAACCACTTTACAAAATAAAATGTATTATTATTCCCATACCATTATTACAGAGAATCAGACAAATGATGCTAACCTCTGTCTATTGGCTACTTAGCTTTTTCAAGACTGTCTCAAAATAAAACACTTCTCCTTTAAGACATAAAAAAAGCTCTTTACCTGACTTGCTTTTCAAAGATGGCTAGAAATGCACACATTTTGTGCTCTTGTTGGAAGCAACCACTCCCCCATTGTTGCCTAGAAATGAGCTATAACTGGGCTAATAACTCACTAACTAGCAAAGAATATGAACAAATGTACACACGTGGCTACATACAGCTCTCACTTTGAACTCAAAACAAGCGCATCTACTCGCGACCGCTCATGCTGTAGCCTAAACACAGTCCAGTTCAAAGTGAATGGCACAGATCCATATATGGCAATGGCTATTTGTATATAGGCCTACTGCAGCTCTAATTGGTTATGGCGTAACCAATCTGTGCCTGAGTTGTACCTGTCAATGCAACAGAATCACACTAAAATATGCTCTGCCTGAAAGAAAATCTCTTGCATAGTTTGTTTTGTTTCAGAATATTACATTGAAAGTGGCTAATATTGCGTTGATTTGAACATAATTCCCACAGTTGAGGGAAACGTTGATAGTGTTCATTAAAGGGGGAAAATGTAGAAAGTTGAGTGAAGTTCAATTTAGTGCTTCTCTGCGCGGGCACATATTTCTTCTGCGTGGCAGTCCGGGGAGCTGCACGCCCGAGCACGCGCATGCGTGGAGCTTAGAGGGAACATTGCCTGCATCCGATGGTCAGTCTGAGGGGAGGGAGGGAGCAGAAGTGAGGCTGCCTCTCACCCGCCTCACCGTCCCTCCACCCTCTTTCCCTCCGATGAGAAAAGGGGACACCGTCTTCCAGCTGATGGCGAAACTCAAGTCGCAATGCATTAATTCTGCCTCATGCACTAATTCATGTTGTTACTCCTACGACCAGAGAAAGTTAAATATTCCTCGACATTAAAAAAGACACAAGCCGCTAATAATAACAACGCAAGCTTATCGAACACTTTGCTATACTCATTCATTACAGCTGCAGTACTGGTTGTAAAGTGTGGAAGTAGGGAGAACTCGCATTTTATGGCTTATAAAAGTGTTGAATACACAGTGTTGACAGTGCTGAATAACAACTTAAACATGAACTTACACATAAAAACAGCAGCTCTTTGCTGTAGTCGTTGAGTTTTGAAATCTCACATTATCAACTTTGCTGTGCGTTCGAGGCTTCTTTTTACAGTCTATGGCTCAAGGAAACTGTGCAGACACAGTGATCTGAGCTATCTGATTGGCCTGCGGTAGGCCTATAGGTGCACTTGATTTGCTGTCTGGGCCTTCCGGGTAGGTCGGAGTTCTACCTTCAGACACATGAAATGGTTCAAATTGGGAACACTTTGCCTTCCTGGCGCTAGGGCTTCTGAATCAAGTGCACCTACCTCCAACAGCGCGAAACAAATAATAGGAACGCAAGGCTTTATCGTTGGGTTTTTTACAGAAATGTTTGGGGATCGACTAGGAATGCCTTGGCGATCGACCTGTCGATCGTGATCGACCGGTTGGTGACCACTGCTCTACAGTAACACAATACTCTGTCTCCACAGTAACACAAGACTCTGCCTCTACAGTAACACAAGACTCTGTCTCCACAGTAACACAAGACTCTGCCTGCACAGTAACACAAGACTCTGCCTCTACAGTAACACAAGACTCTGTCTCCACAGTAACACAAGACTCTGTCTCCACAGTAACACAAGACTCTGCCTGCACAGTAACACAAGACTCTGCCTCTACAGTAACACAAGACTCTGTCTCCACAGTAACACAAGACTCTGCCTCTACAGTAACACAAGACTGTCTCCACAGTAACACAATACTCTGTCTCCACAGTAACACAATACTCTGTCTCTACAGTAACACAAGACTGTCTCCACAGTAACACAATACTATGTCTCCACAGTAACACAAGACTCTGTCTCTACAGTAACACAAGACTGTCTCCACAGTAACACAATACTATGTCTCCACAGTAACACAAGACTCTGTCTCTACAGTAACACAAGACTGTCTCCACAGTAACACAATACTCTGTCTCCACAGTAACACAAGACTCTGTCTCCACAGTAACACAAGACTCTGCCTCTACAGTAACACAATACTCTGTCTCCACAGTAACACAAGACTCTGTCTCCACAGTAACACAAGACTCTGTCTCCACAGTAACACAAGACTCTGCCTCTACACTAACACAAGACTCTGCCTCCACAGTAACACAAGACTCTGCCTCTACAGTAACACAAGACTGTCTCCACAGTAACACAAGACTCTGTCTCCACAGTAACACAATACTCTGTCTCCACAGCAACACAAGACTCTGTCTCTACAGTAACACAAGACTCTGCCTCTACAGTAACACAATACTCTGTCTCTACAGTAACACAAGACTCTGTCTCCACAGTAACACAAGACTCTGTCTCTACACTAACACAATACTCTGTCTCCACAGTAACACAAGACTCTGCCTCTACAGTAACACAATACTCTGTCTCCACAGTAACACAATACTCTGTCTCCACAGTAACACAAGACTCTGCCTCTACAGTAACACAATACTCTGTCTCCACAGTAACACAAGATTCTGTCTCCACAGTAACACAAGACTCTGCCTCTACAGTAACACAAGACTCTGCCTCTACAGTAACACAAGACTCTGTCTCCACAGTAACACAAGACTCTGTCTCCACAGTAACACAAGACTCTGTCTCCACGGTAACACAAGACTCTGCCTCTACAGTAACACAAGACTCTGCCTCTACAGTAACACAATACTCTGTCTCCACAGTAACACAAGACTCTGCCTCTACAGTAACACAAGACTCTGCCTGCACAGTAACACAAGACTCTGCCTCTACAGTAACACAAGACTCTGCCTCTACAGTAGCACAATACTCTGTCTCCACAGTAACACAAGACTCTGTCTCCACAGACAGAATCCGCATCAGCAGGGTGAAAATGTCTGAGCATTTACGTAATGTCAGTGTCTGTTGTTGAGAGCGTATTGTGAGGTTGTCAAGTTACTTTGTTTAGTTTTATTGCAACAATAATATTCATCATGTTTTAACATTGTGGCCTCATGTTAGTCCTTAATAGCCCCCATGTTGTTCTGTTTGGTTGTGTGTTCATGATTTGCTCAGGAGTTGTGAATGTGTGCAGTGTTGGTATGGTTGTGTTGTGTTCAGGATGTTGTTGTGGTTCTGAATAGCTCATTACATGATTGTGTTGAGTTCATGATTGGTTGGTGGTTGAGTTCACAAAATAGTTGTGGTTGTGTTGAGTTCATGAAGTGGCTGTGGTTGATGACCATGTTTTCTTATCCCTGACCGCAAGTTGATCATATCCCAGAACCAGACATTGCTTCTGTGTCTTTGCTTTTATGAGACTGTCTTTATGGTTGTGGTCTTGACCGTGTGTGTTCATGCCTCCAGTTCCCTGACCAGGAGTTGACCCCAGACCAGAGGAACATAGTGTGGAACAGCAGACAGGGCTTCCTCATCCACAGTCCCACCTACTTCTACATCGGCCTGTTCTCCTGCAAGACCACTGTCAACGGGACCACACACTCCCTCAGTTACCTCACACACAGACAAGGTGAGCACACACACACACATGCACAAACACACGCGCCTAATGAAAAATCCAGCAGATTCTATAAATTGCAAATATTAAAATGTCTTATCCCCTCTCTTTAACCCCTCCCCCCACCCCCCTACTCCAGTGAATAAGATCATGGAGGTGTATCTGAACAGTACAAGTCCAGTCCAGGCTCTACAGGGGGAGAGTCTGGCCATCAACTGTACTGTCACTGCAGAGTGGAACAGCAGAGTGTCCATCAGTTGGGACTACCCTGGACAGGTAGGACCTTATGAAGTACACTAGAATTGCGGCATGCACTACTAAGAAGTGCACTACGTTATGCAGTACTGTATGTAGAAGAACTTCACCATCTGACTAACTTTTACTATATCTGAATAATATCTCCCCCTCTCTCCACTCTCTCTCTCTCTCTCTCTCTCTCTCTCTCTGTCTCTACCTCTCTCTCTCTCTCTCTCTCTCTCTCTCTCTCTCTCTCTCTCTCTCTCTCTCTCTCTCTCTCTCTCCCTCTCCCTCTCTACCTCTCCCCCTCTCTCTCTCTCTCTCTCTCTCTCTCTCTACCTCTCCCTCCCTCTCTCCCCTCAGGCCAACAGGTCAGCCATAATCAGTAGATGGATCATGGCCAGTAAAACTCACATGGTGTTCTACAGTATTCTGTCCATCCCGAAACTCCACCGCTCTGACAGAGGGCTTTATATCTGCCGAGTGACCAGTGGGCCGGTCAGTCGAGAGACTAACGTATCTGTCACAGTCTATGGTGAGTCAAAATAGACTTAATACTTCCCACCTCTGTGACAATTTAATTGATGAGCAAATTCATTGATGGTAAACACCCACCTCTGCGGTTAGAATATGAACCACAACCACCCTCTGTGTCACTATCTGTAATATGTCATTAATGCGTGATATCCTGTGTGTGTGTGTGCGCATGCGTGCCTGTCTGTCTGTTTATCCTCCCAGACCGCCCGTTTATCCGTCTGAAGCCCAGACAGGGGGCTGTAATGGAGGCTTATGCAGGACAGAAGTCCTACCGTCTCTCCCCCAAACTACGGGCCTTCCCTGCCCCAGATGTCATCTGGTAAGAACCTACAGACTGTCAGCTAGCCTGCACACTATCCTATCCCAGCCTACACTAGCCTACACACTAGCCTACACACTATCCTACACTATCCTACACTATCCTACACTATCCTACACACTATCCTACACTAGCCTACACACTATCGTACACTAGCCTACACACTATCCTACACTATCCTACACTATCCTACACACTATCCTACACTAGCCTACACACTATCGTACACTAGCCTACACACTATCCTACACTATCCTACACTATCCTACACTATCCTACACACTATCGTACACTAGCCTACACACTATCCTACACTATCCTACACACTATCGT